>NW_008680873.1:1774-2112 GCF_000695815.1 Acanthisitta chloris | reverse complement strand
ACTGGGAGGCAGACTGGGAGCACTGGGGGGGCACTGGGTGTACTGGAAGGGCACTGGGGGGGAGGGGACTGTACTGGGAGAGGAACTGCAGACACTGAGGGCACTGGGAGCACTGGGCAGAGTACTGGGATGGACTGGGAAGGGACTGGGAGGGCACTGGGAGCACTGAGGGGGTACTGGGAGGGAACTTAGAGGCCACTGGGAGGCAGACTGGGGGAGAGAGGAACAGGACTGGGGGAGAGAGGAACGGGACTGGGGGAGAGAGAAACGGGACTGGGGGAGAGGAGAAGGACTTGGAGAAAGGAGCAGGCCCAGCTCCTCCTGCAGCAGCAGCTGGC
>NW_008680873.1:619-1292 GCF_000695815.1 Acanthisitta chloris | reverse complement strand
GGCAGGGGGAGCACTGGGGGTGTACTGGGAGAGGAACTGCAGACACTGAGGGCACTGGGAGCACTGGGCAGGGTACTGGGATGGACTGGGAAGTCACTGGGTGTCTCCTCAAGAACACTGGGGGATACTGGGAGGATACTGGTCAGTACTGGGAGCACTGTGCCCACCAGTCCCTTCTCCCCCAGGTGAGGACCTGGACAGGGGCAGCACTGGGATGGGACTGGGGCATGGCCTGGCCTGGCCACAGGTACGGACTGGGAGCACTGGGAGAGACTGGGATTGTTATTAGGAGCATTGGGGAAGTTACTGGGAGCATTGTGGGGGTTACTGGTCTGTAACTGGTCTGTTACTGGTGCATAGGGACCTCCACTTCCCAGTGAAGCTGCCCCTTATCCTTGCTGGTGTACGTGTTCCCTGGTGTGTCACTGGTGTGTCCCTGGTGTGTTACTGGTGTGTCACTGGTGTGTTACTGGTGTTACTGGTGCAGGGTCCTCCCACATTTGCCGTGGAGTTGCCCCGCGGTCCCAGGAGGGCACTGGGAGGGCACTGGGAGGACTGGGATGGCACTGGTTGGGGCAATGGGTGCACTGGTCGGTCACTGGTCGGTCCCTGGTGTGTCACTGGTGTGTTACTGGTGTGTCACTGGTGTGTTACTGGTGTTACTGGTGCAGGG
>NW_008680873.1:0-221 GCF_000695815.1 Acanthisitta chloris | reverse complement strand
GTGTTCCCTGGTGTGTCACTGGTGTGTCCCTGGTGTGTTACTGGTGTGTCACTGGTGTGTTACTGGTGTTACTGGTGCAGGGTCCTCCCACATTTGCCATGGAGTTGCCCTGCGGTCCCAGGAGGGCACTGGGAGGGCACTGGTCCGGGCACTGGGAGGACACTGGGAGGGCACTGGTTGGGACAATAGCCGCACTGTTCCTTTACTGGTGTATTACTGGT
>NW_008680872.1:0-200 GCF_000695815.1 Acanthisitta chloris | reverse complement strand
CCATAAGATGTTTGGGGTCCCCCCAAGGTCTGGGTGGGGTTGAAAGCTTGAACCCCTTCCCCAAAAAAGATTTGGGGGTATTTGGGTAATAGGGCAACCCCAAAAAGGGGCTTCTCTGGGAATTTGGGACCCCCCCAAAATACCTTAATGGGAGGGTCAAAGTGTTTAAAGGCCCCCTCCAAATTTAGGGAGATCGGAAG
>NW_008680871.1:41575-50625 GCF_000695815.1 Acanthisitta chloris | reverse complement strand
CGAGAGCAGAGTAGGGGGGGAGAATCAATGATCTATATGCTCCATCCAGCCCAAACCATTCCATGATTCTATGCTTCAAGTAAGACATCCCACAGCTGCCTCAAGAAGGTGACCAGAAGCAATAAAGGCCTCCTGAGTCAACAGCAGCAAAGTAAACTGAGATGGTTGGGAATGGGAGCAAGACCTCTCTAATCACTAACTTCTGGCTTGCTCTGCTGCCATCCATCCATCCCTATTGCTATGGCCAGTCTTGAGGGCTGAACTGAGCTCCAAACTTTTTGAACCAACTTTGACATCCTGACAAACAACATATATTTTTAGAACCAGACAAGCAAAACAAGAAGCCCAACCTACACTGTGGTTTCATGCAGAGACAGCTCATTTGGATGCAGAAATCTAGGTCCTGCCCCCAGAGCCAGCGGTGCCAGCAGCAGCACTTGATCAGGGCACGGGCTGTGGGGGAACACAGCACTGTGCTCCATCTCCATCCAGTGCTGTTTCTTCCCTGAATCCATGGATGGGCGTTGTTTGCATCTTTGAAGGATTTTAAAGCCCACATGAGACAAACCCCTGGCTAAGCTGAGAGAAACCAACTGTTTTTCCATAAACCTGGAAGAAATGACTGTGTTCTTTTTCATGGTATTGGGAAATCTATGTTCACTGTCACTGGCTTTTCTCCAGGTTCATCTCAGGACTGAAGGTGTAAGCCCAAGTGTCTGAGCAGTGTCCTGCTGCTGGAACTGCTCTGAAGACAGCTCCTGGGTTGGAAATGTATCTCCACACAACTTCCAGGCTAAAATCTTCTCCCTCTTCAGCCAGTATAGTGCAGTTCTGTGACTATCCAATGACTTCACCATTATTTGACTGACTTGAATGCATAATCCTCACTTGCTTTGTTTCTGAATGTTTATCAAATCCACAGTTTATCTACTAAGTGATTACACAAATGCTTCAGACAGACAATTCCTAATGTTCCAAGTGATTCCAGCACAACAGAGGTGACTTGTTCAGTGGACATACTCTAACTAGCACTTGTGTTGGCTCTTCTTGATAGACAACTAAATATTTGTTAGGAGCTGCAGGGACAGGACAAGGGGAAATGGGCACAAAATGAAGGAGGTCACATTTAGGTTAGATGTGAGGCAGAAGTTTTCCCTGTTCTGGTGGTGAGACACTGTCCCAGGTTGCCCAGGGAGGCTGTGGCTGCCCCAACCCTGGCAGTGTTCACAGCCAGGTTGGCTGAGCCTTGAGCAACCTGCTCTGGTGGGAGGTGTCCCTGCCCAGGGCAGGGGTTGGGGCTGGATGATCTCTAAGCTCCATTCCAATCCCTAAAATTCCAATATTCTTTGATTAAAAGATAAAACTCTTCGAGTTATGCTGCAGCAATATTGAAAGTTCCTCTCTGCTCTACTCATAGAATCATCAAGGTTGGAGGAGACCTCTAAGATCGAGTCCAACCATTACCTTGCCACTCCTGCCCTGCCAGGGAGTCTCACACTGCTCTATCCACCTCTAACCCTGTTTGCCAACTTCCTTGTATTACGAAGTTGTTTTCTTTCCCTGGTTCACAGGTAAGGTGGCAAACACACAACTGAATGGCACAAGCTTTGTTTTATTGGTGTCATTCACACCCTGACCTGTGAACCGACTGATGAGAGCCTTACAAACAAGGGTGTGCTGTTTGGCTGGTCAATGAGAAATGAGATGAAAAACAACGGGAATTTTCTTGTGTTTTCTTTGGCCCAAAGAGAGAGGGACAACATGTTCCCTGAGATCATAGTAAAGCATGCTCTGAAACTCAGATTCTTGGAGGATGCAAGAGTGATTTTTGTTCCTTTTCTTTGATAGCAATTTAAACTGTTGGAGCAAGTGCAGAGGAGGCCACAAAGTTGCTAAGAGCACTGGAGCATCTCCCCTGTGAGGACAGGCTGAGGGAGTTGGGGCTGTTGAGCCTGGAGAAGAGAAGGTTGTGTGGAGACCTCAGAGCACCTTCCAGGAGCTGAAGGGGCTCCAGGGAAGCTGCAGAGGGATCTGTGTTAGGAGCTGCAGGGACAGGACAAGGGGAAATGGGGACAAATTGAAAGAGAGGAAATTTAGGTTAGATATTAAGAAGAAGTTTCCCTGTTCTGGTGGTGAGACACTGTCCCAGGTTGCCCAGGGAGGCTGTGGCTGCCCCAACCCTGGCAGTGTTCACAGCCAGGGTGGCTGAGCCTTGAGCAACCTGCTCTGGTGAGAGGTGTCCCTGCCCCGGGCAGGGGTTGGGGATGGGGGATCTCTAAGCTCCATTCCAATCCCTAATATTCTATGAGTCTATGAATTATGAATCTTTAGATATTTGGGGAAAAAATAAGAAGTCACAAATTTCCACAAGTAGACAAGTCTGGTCTGCAGGGAAGATCAGCAAAGAAGTTCAGATTGGATGTTAGGAGAAATGTTTTCCCTGTGAGGGTATTCAGGCACTGGAATTTTGCTCATGGAGGTGGTGGAGTCACCATCCAGGACCTCTAGCTTAAAAGATATATGGGCTGCCAAGACAAGGAACCACAGAACAATGAAAAAGGAAGGCCAAGTCAATATCAGTGTGAACAGGAGATGTGGAGTAAATGGAACTGAATGTCGGACAGGCAATGGGAGGAATGAATGGATGTCTGTGGAGGGATCTGACCACCAACTCTCCGTTCAAGCCCAGAGGAAGATAAATGTAACACTGATCACTAATTTACAGACATCTCTTGTGCCTTGTCTCCCATGACTCTGCATTTACTTTAGACATGGATATACACATATTTATCCATTTTACAGTTACTTAGTTTGAACTAAGAAGATATTTAAGCCTTCCACACAAACTTCCACTGAACTTCTTCTCTTTTGCAATAGATAACCCATTAATTTGATTGATTTGCTTCAACATTTTTTGGCCTAAAACTCTTCCAGCTGCAGGTAGACAGAACATCAGAGAGAGAGAGCCAGCTATGGAAATTAGGTTCCTTCACTGCCTCTTTTAGCAAACCTTGGTGTTGGACTCAAAGACCTCATTCTGAGTTTGTTAATCTAGATGAATTCCTCCCAAAAAAATAGTGAATGGGTATCATTCATGTGTCCTGTAACCTAACTGAAGTTTGTCCTCCAAATGGATTAGTCTTGTGTTCTTTATTAGCTTTTCTTCTGAGACTTTACTCCAAAGAGGCTCCATGTCTACCTGTCCTTGGTAGGTTCCACCAGCACTAACTGCACTGACAGCAAGATGCAACTGCTAGGATTTTATCTTTGTGAAGATAAACAAATGTTAACTCCACAGTTGCAGGGATGGAAGAGTAAAAGCCAAACTCAAGTGGAAACAGCTCAAACTCATTGAAGAGTTGCATATTTCCAGACATGCAAATATTCTCTTCTGGGATGCCTAAATACATATTTCTTTCACTTTAGCAGGCAATATTCTTGCTGATAAATAAAAAGGAAGCTAAAAATGCTGATCTGTAGCACACAAACAAAAAAAAGCCCACTATCAACAGAGAAAGCATTAATTAACAATGAAACAAAATGAGCTGTTTCCAAGCCAATCCTTTCCCTTACAGGAGGGGAAAAAGGAAACATTCACCCTGGACAGTTTCTTCTACTTTGTCCTGGGGCATATGCTCCATCTCCCATTGTCTCCCAACTGCATTTCCACTGGCCCTGACAGTGCTGGCATTGACATCCTGCAGCCAAAATAGCTTGGACAGAAGGAAGCAGAAAAACAGGAGCCAGGCAGAGCATGGGGCAGTGCAGCCACAGACCTGGGGGAAAACTGCTGTACTTAGCATGGCTCACCCAGAAACCTCGTGGAGCTGCTTCCTTCCTGCCCTGCCAGTTGTATATCAGATGGCTCAGAGCAGCGAGGGGCAGAGCCATCACCTCCAGAACTCTTCACATGCCCCGTGACCTGATGGGTCACCTAACCATCAACATCCTCAGTTCCTGGCAGAGCTCCATCTCCAGTCTCCCATCTCTGGTTGACTCTGTGCTGTGAAGGGCTTTAGTTCAAGGTTAATATTATATCCCCAATAACAACCTTCTTCCCTTCTCTCTGCTGTTTTTAGCTTCCCACTCAACTGGAGCTCAGAGCTGCCTGATCCAGGACCCTTCCTACTTTACTCTTTTCAAACCTTTGATATAGTATAGATGTATTTCTGGGCTCCTCCATGAAAAGTGAATAGAGTGACACTATAGAATTTTATGGCCCTTTTCCTTTTTACCAGTCCCTGTATGAAGAGGCATAAACTCTTCCTTTTGGGAGGGCTAGTGTGGCTTATGACAAACTCTGTTTCCAGCTGTGGAAATGCTTCTCAGTGATCCCTCCCTCATTGTTTTGCTCTGTTCTTTCTTAAGAACAGTTCTTTAACAAAAACCTTCCAATAAAAGAGTCCTGGCAGATGATCTCATTATGTGCCTCGGGGTTTTCATGGCATTTAGTGACCCACCAGTGATTAGTACATTTGTTAAAGGGGAGCAGATAAAGGAGTAACTGGGAACTGCACGGAAATAATCCATTTCTTCTGACTTCAGGGTCCCAGGGAAAGCTGCTGTTAGTGCTGGATGTCAGTATTGACCTGGGGACCTAGCTGTGCCCACACAGCATCCCTCAGGAAAGGGCTGGCACTGTCCCTGGGCACAGGGGCACATTTCTGAGTTACTTCTCTTGGAGACAGCTTTAACTTCACCCCTCCCATGCATCTGGAGTGGCACCTGCCACTCCATCACTTGCAGCTCTTCCAGTGCCCTGCTCAGGATGAAGGAGCTGGCACAGGCTGTGGCAACAAGCAAGAAGACCAAGTGGATGGGAAGAACAGGAGAAACTCCCTCAAAAACTGGGAAGGAGCAAACATCAGCTCCTGTCTTGCTAATAAAATACAATGTTTTCCTTCAAATGCTGAATGCTTACCCTGTTTTCCCCTCACTGCAAGGGCACACAGGGACTAACCAAGGGTATCTCACACACACAGGGGTTGCTGTGTGCCCAGGGCTGGCACACACCAGCCTGGAAAAACAGGGTCTGTGCTGCTGCTGTGCCTGAGACTCGGTGTGCGTCTTCAGGGTGTGGGCTGGGACAGAGACAGGACTCAGCAGATGACAATGGGGCCCAGTGTAGGCTGTCAGCAGCACAGCAGGGTTGATTTCTTAATGAAGTGAGTCACTTGATTGGTATCAAGTATCTGTAGAGTTGAGTGATGAGGTGGATGCAAATGTTAGGGGACCTTGGTTAAAATGTACCATTCACCACTCTGGACTGATTTGCACTGTGTGAACAACATCAGTGAGAGGTGGAAATACATCAGGTGAATTCCATCTGGGGCTCCAGAATCTCCTGCTTCCTTACAGAGCTGAAAGTGATTTGTCAATAGCACAAAACTCACCTCAAAGCTCTACATCCCATTACACAATGAGCCTCCCCTTAGAAAGGGAAAAGCCAGAAATACAGGGTAAGTAAAATCAGATAATCAGCAGTTATCTGACTTCTGCACTTCAGAGTACTCGTGCCCCAGAAAGGAAAGCTGTGGGAAACAGCAGCCAAGAGGGAGCAAGAAAGAGATTTGTGATGCCACTGGCTTTAACCTGTGCAGTTCTCAGCATTCTCCATGTTGGAATTCAATCTTTGGGCATTAAGGGTCTTGACACATGTGTTTTAGTACCCTGGGGCTTTGCAATTCTAGGCCTTGTAATCCTGTTTGCTGCCACTGAAATCAGCTGTGGTATTGCCTTGGAATTGAATGGCTGCAAGGTTGAGCCCTCTAAGGGTTCATTCCCAGCTTTCTCCTGGGCAGTGCCTCACCACCCTCACAGCAAAAACTTCTGCCTGAGATCTAACCTAAATTTCCCTCCTTCAATTTGTCCCCATTGCCCCTTGTCCTGTCCCTGCAGCTCCTAACACAGATCCCTCTGCAGCTTCCCTGGAGCCCCTTCAGCTCCTGGAAGGTGCTCTGAGGTCTCCACACAACCTTCTCTTCTCCAGGCTCAACAGCCCCAACTCCCTCAGCCTGTCCTCACAGGGGAGATGCTCCAGTGCTCTTAGCAACTTGGTGGCCTCCTCTGCACTTGCTCCAACAGTTCCATGTCCTTCTCACGCTGAGGCACCAGAACTGTGTGCAGTATTCCAGGTGGGTCTCAGCAGAGCAGAGCAGAGGGGGAGAATCCCCTCCCTTGACCTGCTGCCCACACTCCTGTGGCTCAGCCCAGGCCTGGGCTGATCTCTGGGCTGAGCTCACACTGCAGCTCATGGGCAGTTTCTCCCCCACCATCACCCCCAAGTCTCTCTCCTCATTGCTGCTCTCAATTCCTTCCCCACCCAACCTGTAGCTTTGCCTGGGATTGCCATGACCAGATGTAGGACCTTGCACTTCATTTTGCTGAACTTCATGAGGTTTGCATTGGCAAATTCCTGTCACCTTTCAGCCAGTGCTGCAGAAGGGTAAAAAATTACTGATGGTCAGCACTGACGCTGCCCATCGCCTCAATACACATCCAGAAATTGCATCTAAACCATCTCGTATGCTGCTGGCAGAGAAAATCAGCTTGATCAGTATGAGCAGGATGTTCTTGGGTTCTGATGAAACACTCAGTTCCAAGGGAGCATCTGTGTGCAAAGCGGAGAGGAGGAAGGAGCTCTGGTACCTATGACCCTGTACCTGAAATCAACTCTTCTACACCACTGGGCTGGTGTGTTTGAGCTCAGCTACCAACCCCTAGGTTGAAGGAGGAAACTCAACGAGCAATAATTAATTCCTGCTAACTTGATAGTGATGCTGATGGCAATCCAAGTGGCTGTTCAGTCTTGCACAGCACACAGTGCTCTGTGGCTGCATTTGCCAGCAGATAGGGATCAATGAAGTGAGAGCAAACAACTCAGAGCTCTTTCAGGGGAGTCACTATATATACTGTGGAGCTTTAACAGCAGAACTGCTTTCAGCTGCTGATGCAAACCCCACTAACACAGGCTGAGAAGAAAAGACTTACAGAGCCCAAAATGGGTCAGGAGCTTTATTCTGGGAGCACAGCAAAGTGAGCATTGCCAGCAGTGAGTCCTTCCTTCCACAGCCTATTATCTCCCACAAGGGCTTGTGCTTTCAGCCTTTCTTTGCTAAAAATATTGCAGTTTTGTTTTTCCTAAAAATGGGGGGTTTGGAAGTATTTGGTGAATAGGAGGAGAACTGAATCTTATAGACTTTGACACAGTGTTCATGGAAAGATCTGGAGAGTTTAGTCAGGAATTATTGATGGCTTAGCTTGATCCTTTTTTCAAAGAAATCACCTAAAGTTATGATTTTCATTGAAAGGATCCAAAGAAGTGCCTGGATTGACCGGTGACAAAACACAACAGAAAAGAGGGAGAAGGGATGTGGCTCTGCTTTTTTCTACCTCGTGCTTAGCTTGAACACCTTTCTGTTTGAAAAATAGGAACTGTCCTTAAAAAGTTTCTTATTTAAAATGAGTATTCCTATGGATGAACAGGTCAAACAGAATTATAGAATCAACCAGGTTGGAAGAGACCTCCAAGATCATCAAGTCCAACCCTACCGTGGTCACTAGACCATGACACTAAGTGCCACATCCAGTCTCAGCCTGAAAACCTCCAGGGATGGTGAATCCACCACCTCCCTGGGCAGCCCATTCTGAAGTTATTGAGGACTTTTTAAAATGCATTTTTTAGCTGCTGCTAAGTTCTTGCTCAAGGAACTCAAATGGATGCTGCAGTGCTCCTTATAGCACCACTTAGGTGATCCTTCCTGCTCACACAGTCCTGAACTCCTTCCCAGCCCCTGTGAAAGCTGCAGGATCCTGCCTGGACCAGGCTCTGCCTGGGCAGCCGCACATGCTGCATCCCAACCCATGTCTGTGAGTAATGGAAGTGACTCAGGAGACAAACACATGTGACAGCTCACAAGTAACTCTGTGAAGGCTTCCAATTTCACACTAACCAGACTCATGATTCATCACCTTCAGCTGCTGGTGGGATCCCATGTATAGAGTGAGTCAGAGAAGCAGCTCTGGCCCTGGGGATTTCCAAATTCCAAATCCTGGTTTCAGGAAACTAGTCCTCTCCCAAATAGTCAGCAAATACAGGACACAGGAAAAGGTGTGATAAGAAAAGCTTTAGGAGCTGCCCAGGGTTGGGGCTGGATGATCTCTAAACTCCATTCCAACCCCTAAAATCCTATGATGATTCTATGATGATGAAAATAGAAGAGTAAAACTGCAATAAGCATCTGTCACATGCTGAACTCTGATCTGTTAGTCCCTAATGAAGATCTTTGGATGTATGAAGAGAAGTTATCCTTAAAGCATTATCCATGAATGAAGAGGATTCTGGACACTGTGACCCAGCACAGCTCCTGTGAAATCAGCACAGGCTCGAGTTCCCAGGCTGCCTCCTTTTTTTCCACTTACAGCAATAGAAAAGCTCAGGATGTCTTGTGATAAACTACTGCCTGAAGCCCATTCCCAGCTGGAATTGTTAGCACAGACGATTACTGTCCCTGGGCTGAAGGAATCCCCCGTTATTCTGGGCAGCACTTCATGACTCAGCTCCTGAGCATTGTGTGGAGGGCAGGAGCTGCCAAACTGGCATCTCCTTCTGCTGTCTCTGTGCAAATAGGATGTGGCTTTGCAAGACAGGCACTCGTGCTCTGCAAACTGTCTGAAGGGATTACACAGAACAAAGCCATAATCGTTTGCTCTGGTACTGTTGGTGTATTATAAATGATCCATTATTCATCCACATGAGGAAAGCCAGAGGTATGGAAAATTAAAATGGGAAAGTAGTGAGCACAAAGCCCAAGCAAGTGATTCATGCTGGTTGGAAAATAGGTCTCACCAGGTGTAGATCTGTAGTTCTGCAGAGTTAAGTACAACTACAGGAGCTAATAATTTACCTTGTTAACAACAATATTTGTCTTTCTCTCAGTCCTGAAAAATCACAGGACAATCAGAGTGGGAAGGGACCCTTGAGGATCATCCAGTCCAACTCCTGCCCTGCACAGACATCCCTGACAATCACACCCTGTGCCTCAGAGCAT
>NW_008680871.1:29447-41375 GCF_000695815.1 Acanthisitta chloris | reverse complement strand
TTCTCCCCTCAGTCTCCTCTTCTCCAGCTGAACAGCCCAAGTGCCTCAGTCACTCCTCATGTGGCTTCCCCTCAAGGCTTTTCACCATGTTCCTTGCCCTCCTTTGGAAGAAAAGCCATGGGTATGACATGTGCATCATGGCTGAGACCTCACCACATCTGCCTCCCCCAGGTGCCTTTCAGCTCTCATGGATGGCTGAGGCAGGTGGAATTCTCTTCTTCCCCTGGGAACACAGAGCTAAGGGGGTAGAACAGATTTTGCCTACCATGCCAGAACAACATAACAATTAATGAGATTTGGTCTGTCTTGTGTTCCCTCCTCACTCACCTTCAGTGCACTGGGTTCAGAGGGTTTCTCAGTCACTCTCTTTCCCAAGCCCTTCTCATTGGGGAGGTCCATAAGAAACATGACCACCACAACTTTGCCTCCTGAGGAGCTGCAGAAGGAGCTGCAGGGACTGGGTACCTAACACAGTGTGCTCAGCATGATCCCCTCAGAGACAGCTCTCCCCTCACCTCGCATTAGAATGTTTATCTAGTCCATTTTGCCAGGGAATCACAGCAGAAAAGCTGCAGATTGGCTTTTCTGAGTATTCTCCTTGCTGAAAAGGTTCTCTCATCCCTCTGCTGAACAGCAAAATTTCAACAGCGAAAAGCAAATGAAACATGGTTTATATACAGATATAAAATACTCACTCAGAGAGAAATGGATTTTTTTCTCTAGGGATAAGAATTAATTTCCTCTCCTGGAGTTTGAACTTTATTCCTTCCTTACACATCCTTCAGACAGAAATGAAGGAGCCATTAACCATCTCCAAACTGATTATGCTCCACAGAAAAGCAGAAGCAACAGGAAGTCTCCAAGCAACAAACTGAAACTTGAAAACTAGCAAAGGAACGAAGGAGTGAAACATCCCAAATGCCCAATTAATCAGATTTATTATCACATCTTGTGTGGTCCCTGTGAAAATCCAGCCACATCTCACAAAGCCTGAGCCCATCAAAAAGATGTTGCCTGTGCACATCCCTTAATAAAGCTGCTAGGAACCCAAAGGAGGTTTCTGATATGAGTCATGCAACCCAGGAAAGGATGAGGCAGAGCAGCTAATTCACTTCTAAACAGCAGTGTGAGCCTAGTGCAAGATCAGCAAATCCAGATGACCTGGATATTACACACAGGGTTTTATTTACAGCCTCCAAAATGCCTAAATATCAACCAAGCTGCAAATCCAACTCCCTGCACTGATCTGGAGGAAGGAGGGAGAGTACAGATGGCAACAACAGCTTTGAAGATGTATTTGAAGGAGAGGAAATTTAGGCTGGATATTAGGCAGAAGTTTTCCCTGTGAGGGTGGTGAGACACTGTCCCAGGTTGCCCAGGGAGGCTGTGGCTGCCCCAACCCTGGCAGTGTTCACAGCCAGGTTGGATGAGCCTTGAGCAACCTGCTCTGGTGGGAGGTGTCCCTGCCCAGGGCAGGGCTTGGGACTGCATGATCTCTAAGCTCCATTCCAACCCCTAAAATTTTATGATTTGCACTCTGTAGCACCCACCTAACTTTCCAGTACACTTGGAGAAAGCAGGACCAAGGATTGTGAGACAAAGGAGTAAGAGCATGGATCAACTGGTAGTAGCACAGAGGAGAAGGTTTAGTGAAACCTTAAGAGACAGCTTGGAATAGAGATCAGTTTCATGCAGAGCATTCATCTTCCATTTTTTTTAGTTTACACCATTTTAATCGCAAGGAGCTTTTGCTTTTTAAGAAGGGAACAAGTTCTGACAGAGAAGCACTGCAGGACAGCCCTTGGGGGCCTACAAACCACAACAGGTTCAGAATCAGGGCTCACAGTCATCATGTAGTGAGCTGCAAACAGGGAAATGTCACCCTGGCAGATGTTACCTAGAGCCTCCAGCAAAGTCACCCACTGATGTTAAGAAACAGCCACTTTATGAAGACCAGACTGAGCAGGAACTAGACAGAGCAGAACAGCAGCAGAGCCAGGATGGTGAGAACATTGGGTATATGCTCCTGATAAAGCCAACACGAGACAGGAGCCTGGAGCATCTTTACCCTCCCAAGCACTGAGAGATTTTCTTAGCTACCTAACTTAGCTCAGTGGCTCTGCTTGTTCCCCCATAAAACTTCTCTGTTTCTGCACAGAACCTACTGGGAACACCCATCCCTTGGGGCAGGAGAGGTTGGCAGGACATCAGCCCCTGCTTGGGACTAGTCCTGCAGATGGTAGAGCTGGAGAGAGGAGACAGCAGACAGAAGCTAAGGGAGGCTGGAGGGATTACACTCAGGTACAGGCTGGACCTTAGCCAAGGAGAGCATATCTTCACCCAGGCTGAACAAGAAGCATGGTGGAAGTCTTGCAAGCTTTTGGTGACAGATGCCAGCAGTGCAGAAGAAACTGGAATTTACTATGTGGAACAAGGAGGAAGGGACTGTTGGAGAGATGGGTCTGGTGGGAATAAGTTCTCTCAGGTGTGTAGCTAGGATTTGTCCCTCGTGCATTTTCTGCCCATCACCACTGCATTTCACAAATCCTCAAGCACACAAGTTCACAGAGAAAAGACTAGAACAAGAATTTGAGCATGTATTAGAATTATAGATTTTAGGGGTTGGAATGGAGCTCAGAGATGATCCAGCCCCAACCCCTGCCCTGGGCAGGGACACCTCCCACCAGAGCAGGTTGCTCAAGGCTCAGCCAACCTGGCTGTGAACACTGCCAGGGTTGGGGCAGCCACAGCCTCCCTGGGCAACCTGGGCCAATGTCTCATCATCTTCACAGGAAGAACTTCTGCCTGAGATCTAACCTAAACTTCCCTCCTTCAATTTGTGCCCATTGCCCCTTGTCCTGTCCCTGCAGCTCCTAACACAGATCCCTCTGCAGCTTCCCTGGAGCCCCTTCAGCTCCTGGAAGGTGCTCTGAGGTCTCCACACAACCTTCTCTTCTCCAGGCTCAACAGCCCCAACTCCTCATAGGGGAGATGCTCCAGTGCTCTTAGCAACTTTGTGGCCTCCTCTGGATATGCTCCAACACTTTAATGTCCTTCTTACACTTAGAGCACCAGAACTGCACACAGAGAAATCTATGCAAGCCTGGAGAGGTGTCAGACTGAGTACACTGGGAGCCACCATGGGTAGCTGCTGGTTTAGGACTTTTCCTGTTCCTCTGAAGTATCCACAGAGCAGCCAGAGCCATGAGCGAAGTGTCACCATCAAGCAAAGACAGGCTTTTATTCTGAAAAAGCTACTGCCATGCAATCTGCTGCTGTGTGATATACATGCCAGAGGGACAAAATATGGTGTAAAGTAAGATCTCAGTGAGCTGAGCTCCAGCTTACATATTTGGCCTGTTTAATCCAAGGATGAAAATAATTACACAAAGTCAGTCTAAGCAATCCCAGAAGGATTTGAACAGATGAAATATAGTCACTGCTAGAAGCGGAAGGAAGGGAGAGTTACACCAGTTTCAGTTCCCCTTGGCTTTCTTAGGCTTGTGTGTGAATTTGGCCCAGAAAACTGTCTGGCAGTGGTGATGGTGATCACTCATACTTTCTATTTGCACAAGAATGTGGGAAGGGCTTAGAAAAAGCTCCTCTTCTCCCATCTGGGGGCCTGGGTGGGTGCCAGTTAAGTTCAGTGATGCATAACCATTTCAAGAAGCTCCTTGCCACTCTCTATTTTGCAGGCATTTGTTCAGCAAGAAAGTACACATGCTGCAGCAGTACGTAGGTTGCTCTATCAGGATGAGGGTTATCCTACTTTCCTCTGCTTGTCATGACAGCAACACCAGGCAAAGAGAAATAAAACCAGTTTCTCACCTTAGCACACAACCAACAAGACTTTCAAACCCTAAGCAGTTGGAGAAAAGAGAGAGAGGAAACCTAACACACAGGTAGAAGTTCTTTATGTGGTATATGCTCAGAGAAGCAAGAAACTGCATCTTCTGGAGGGCGCCAGGTGCTTCTCCTCCTGCATATCAACAACAAGGCAAAGCAATAAGGCAAAGCAACAAGATGTGCTACAAGAATTGAGCCCCTACCTGGAAGCCATGGGCAGCTCTTGGTCTTGGTCTCCTGGCCAGCAGCTTTCCCTGCTGTGATGAATGAGGTGCTTTGGGTCATTCATGCACTCAGGTCCCAGGGAGGAGCCAGTGGGGTGGCCTTGGCTCCAAACCCCACCTCACATCATGTGAGCCCTTGGTGGGGAGATCTTCCCAGAGGCCACTCCCGTAGCCCATGGTGCTGTAAGCCCTCAGAGCCTCTCTGCGTGTGGAGCAGCAAATTGCAGCCAGTCTGCCTTGTCTTTGCTCGCCAAGACTTTGTTTTCTCTTCTCTTTCAAACATCCTTTGTGTCTTTCTGCCTCATTTAATTAGCTATAAGGCTCAGCTTTTCCAGTTTTTAAGTGCTGCCCAAATAAGAGCTGAGCAGATGGACAAAGACTTTAAAGCCTAGGCTGAAGCTATGCTGAGAAAGTGCCCTCTGCCTGTTGCAGCTTCCTCCAGCTGATGCACAGAACAACATCAGAGAGTCGTGGTAGCTTGGGGTTAATGTCCTGGAAGGTTCATGCCTTGGTTGCTGCAGTGCCTGGCAGGCAAAGCTACCACATCTCCACTCCCAGCTCTGACACAGAGCTCTGAATGTAACTGTGAGGTAATTAGCAACACGTGCAGCTGCAGGAGGGACATCAAGAGATTGACACTGCAAACTCATTAGCTGCAAGGGAACATCTCCAAGGGATCCTCAGCAGCCATAAAGGGGGTGAAGCCTGAGAAACAGGCACCTGAGGAATGTGAGGAATTGCTCTGAGACTGCTCAGAGGGATGGGTAAAGAGAAAGACAGAAAGACTGTGCACAGCCAAGAAGATCAGGAAGAGAAGCAGCCTCAGACATTTGGGGTGAGTCTATCAGATGAACCATCAAACTGTATTTTAAAGGTTTGTCTGAGCAGGACTGTTCTTCCAGCCCCATGATGTTGCTTATCTTTACCTACCACGAGGCAGTTTGTCCAGAGGTTAAAGCTGCAGTTTCCAGCCATGTGTCAGGCTCTTGTAATCCCTCTCTATTACATAACCCAGCAAATATTTTGCTAAAGTTCAGTTTAATTGGTGGGGAGAACCATCTCCTCCTTCATGACTTTTTTTTCCCTTTGGAAATCAGGATAGTGACACACAAATGGCAGAGTTTGCTTGCCTAATCCAGTGGCCAAGCAAAGCCACTGTGTTCTACCTCATACAAGTCATGTTCTGCTCCTCAAGGAAAAGGTTAACATTTCTCCTTTCCCTAACTCACTCCTGCTGTGGCACAGAGCAGAGATCAGAGTGTAAGAGACAAGTACGACACAAGTTAAGCAAAGAACTGGAAATAGGGTAGGGAGGAGGTAAATTATCCTTCGACCAAATCAGGTGGAGCTCAGCTATTCTTGTGCTGTTTTGCTAAGGTAACTCTGGATTAAGAGAGGACACAAAGGGGAAGGGAGGGAGGCAAGAAAAGTCTTGTTATTTAGATTTTTCCTGAGACTATTTATAGATTTATTGGCATAATTTAATGATCATTCGTGGCAAAGCTTTCCTGGGCTGTTTTCTTCCTCCTGCCTTTAATGCCACTGTTGCCTTTGTGGTGATGCAGGACCTGTGTGGCTCTTGTGTTTTCTGCCCACATTTTCTCTCCTCATATGTGTGGGGAATGAAGTCCAACTCTGCTTCTCTCTTCTCATCACATTGTTGGCCTTCTCTGTAAGACAGAGAACAGTTGTTGAAAGCTCAGAAATGCTGATGTTGGCCCAGATCAACAATTGCTCTGTCCTTCACAACAGCTTGAGATCCAGCTCCTTCACACTTTGCTGCTGAGACTCACTTTTTTCATCTTCTTTCCATACCTTTTGTTTTAATCCATATTTTTGGTTCTAATCTTGTCTTTAATCCCCATTTACTAAAGCTTGTAGTGGTCCAACTACCTCTTCCAGTTACACTAGTGTGAATCCAGAGCAAATCTGCTGGTGTAATTGGGATGAGAAGATAGGAGATGACTGGATGTTCCATGAGCTAGAGCCAAAACCAATGTCACCATCGTCAGCACCTTTCTTGTTGTTCCCAATATCAAAGAGAGATTGTAGTCTGGGAATGGTGATACTAATCATCAGGCTTGGAGTAGAGCTGTATAATTTTCCTACTTCAACCTTCTCCAGATGCTTTTCAGCCATTAATTAAATAGAGGAGCCCAATAAAGACAAGGGTAATCATTTTCAGGGTGAGGCACTAGGAAGGCAGCAATGTTCTCACAGACATATCAGAAGTCCAGCCTGGCTCTGTGGTAAGATCTCACACTGATTTTATTAGCTCAGAGATACGAGTCAAGAGAGGAGTCCTCATCTCTAGTCCCTGTCTTACCAGAACATTGACCCTGTTGGGAAAATGGGTGCACAGAAGTGCTGAGTCTTTTCCATGCCACAGTTGTGTCAAATTTGGGGTTGATGGAAGAATTCTTTCTTGTTGGTTTGTTAAAGAGTGGCAGAGAAAATCTGAATTTGAATGGCTGTGCCATTGACTTCCCTGGGGGCTGTCACATTTCCCCTTGCAGCCCATGGCAGCAGGTTTTGAGGTTGGATTTGCCTCTTTCATGCTACTGCTGAGTCCCAAGGGGATTTATTGATGTTGATGTTTAGAAAAGAAGGTTGTGTGGAGACCTCAGAGCACCTTCCAGGAGCTGAAGGGGCTCCAGGGAAGCTGCAGAGGGATCTGTGTTAGGAGCTGCAGGGACAGGACAAGGGGCAATGGGCACAAGTTGAAGGAGGGAAATTGAGGTTAGATGTGAGGCAGAAGTTTTCCCTGTTCTGGTGGTGAGACACTGTCCCAGGTTGCCCAGGGAGGCTGTGGCTGCCCCAACCCTGGCAGTGTTCACAGCCAGGTTGGCTGAGCCTTGAGCAACCTGCTCTGGTGGGAGGTGTCCCTGCCCAGGGCAGGGGTTGGGGCTGGGTGACCTCTTAGGTCCATTCCAACCCCCCAAAATTCTATGATTCTATGTTTATCAGGCCTTGCAACATTGCTTTGGTAGTGCCAGACCTCAAGTACAGAAATGTGAAGAACCAGACCTGTTTTGCATTCATCCACATTCACAGCACCTCTCCTCAGCAACCTCTGATGCCACAGCAGCTGAAAACATTCTACTTCATGAACTTCAAAAAAAAAAGAAGAGAGCAAGTCTGGAAAACTTCCCAGATTGTGCAGTGCATCTTCCTTCTGTGGCCTAAGGAAGGGGTGAATGTGGTAGTGCTCCTTCCCTTGGCCCTGTGCATCCTGTCTCACACTGGGCCACTCTGCTGGTCCATCCAGCTCATGTGTCCTTAGCAGAAGTCTGTGTTGAGGTGAGCTGGAAAGCTCAGTGGCAGTGAAGGGCAGAGGAACCAGTTTTGTTTCTGTCTTCTGTGAGTGCAGCATTAAATGCAGATGAAACAGAGACCGTGCAATGCAACTGTGTCATTTGCAGTTACTTTACTAGCATAAACTTAGGAATATTTCTCCCACAGTGATTTTAACAGCTAGATAGATTCTTTTACAGCCTGTTCTGACAGAGGAACTCACGCTGATAGAAATCTAATGGTGCAATTGTACTAAAGAAAACTCTGCTAGCTCAGCCAGGGCTAATTACTCCAACCTCAGCCCTGGCTGCTAAAAGCATGGCAAGGCTCAGTGCAGGAGCACGGGCTGGCAGGGTTAGCAGGGGAACAAACTCGTGGAGAAACAGGAATGAAAGGTTACTCTTGTGCAACTTTTATGGCCTCAAAGATACTTTGACACAGAACGAAGGTGTTAAGCCAGCAAGTTTTGGTACCCAGACACTCCTATTTAGTCGTGGTGTCTAACCCTAACGTAGGGTGAAGCCTAGACAAATCATGATCTTGTGGGTATTTTCACACTCACTTTTGTCTCGTGACTGAACGCAGTTATGTAGTTGTCTGTGTTGACATAAAGGCAGAGGAGTATCCTCGAGAGATGGCAATTCCTTTGGTGTTTGAGACATTGGTGGCTTCATTTCCTGGGATGAACAGGCTGTAGCACAGCCTGGCCAGGATGGAGGACACTGCCTTGTGCTCTTCCCCCAACAGAAGAGTTCTGCCTTGTGCTCTTCCTCCAACAGAAGAGTTCTGCCTTGTGCGCTTCCTCCAAAGGCACAAGCTCTATGTGCCTTTTTCACAGCAACACTGCTCCCAGGAGCTCCTTGCTATCCCCTCTCCTGCACCTTCTCACTGCCACATCATCCCTGAAGGTGCACTCTGAGCCAGAACAGGGAGAATATAACCCTCCTGCCACCTCAGTGCCAGCCAAAACCACACGGGGACATCCCACTGCTGGGTAATGCAGCCCTGAGCACCTCACACATCCAGGCTGGCCGTGGTGGCCACGCTGGGAGATACTATGGGACAGATGGGATGGGGATGGGATTGTGGTTGGGACAAGGGAAACACAAGGTCCATCTGCACAGGGCATGGCTCTGGATGACTGTGTGTGCTGCCACGTTGGATCCAGGCACATCTGCAGCCTCTGCTCTGGAGGGACAAGCCCAGCTTGGCTGTTTGTTTGTCTGTTTGCCTTGGCAGAGTCCCCACATCGAGCCCAGGCTGTCATGTATCTCTGGTGGCAGCAAAGCCTCACCAGAGCAAGAAGCAACAGCAGCAACCCCCAAGGCCTTGGCTGGTGGGGGCTCTCCCTGGTCTTTGCTTCCCATTCCTCCACCTCTTGCCCAGTAAAATCCCTGGAAAAGAGGCTGCAGCAGTGAGTGCCCTGCACAGAAACACATACTGCACAAAGCACTGAGCAAATGCATCCTGAGTTCAAATGGCACAGGGAGGAGTTCTCCACCAAAGAGGACTTGAGATGTCTGCTGATTCTTCCTTCTTGAAGTTCTGAAGTGCAGCAGGAAAGAAAAATCAACATTTTCCAGCTGGTTTTGGTTTGCTGCTGGGGTATATCCATCCCTCACATGAATCAGAAGCTGTGGCAAACACAATGTGCTGTGCCTCTGGGTACATACCATCCCCATTTCTTGCAGCTAGATGGAGAACAGCAACTCCCTTCATTGCACAGTGGACAGACAAAGAAACCTTTGTTGCCTATGGAGCTCTGTCATGCCGATGTTTCTTTTCCACTTGTGCTCATAAGGCACCAAAGGGCCCATGAGTACCCATTGGAAGTAGAAGTGTGAAACTACTAACTAAAAATACAAACTCTGGAGGGAAGGAGATGAGTCAGGAGGGAGGGAAGGCAGAGAGAAGCCAGAGGGATACAATTTACTGAGCCTGATTCATGGTGCTGGCAGGGAACTCTCTGCCAGAGCCAGATGATTCAGATTCCCTTTCAGTCTTCGCTGGCATAACAGTTATTTTGGTGTCACCGTGGGTAGAATGAGAGTAGATACTGGGAAGCATTACTGAGCAGAGAGTGAGTGCCTGCTGAAACTGAAACAGCTTATGTCATCTTAACATTGCACTCACTGAAAGAAGCAAAAGGAGGGAAAAATGAAAAATGCTGATGTTTCAGAGCAGAGCTATTCCTGGGAGTCAGAGAGGGTGTTCCTCACCTGAGCTGGAAGTTTGGCTCCTACAGGTTTTGTTCATCTCTGTCTCATAATGTTCATCTCTATTTTGTTCATCTCCGCCTCACTACTTTGCCTGGGGAGGAAGTAGATGCCTCAACCCTGGCAGTGTTCACAGCCAGGTTGGCTGAGCCTTGAGCAAACTGCTCTGGTGGGAGGTGTCCCTGCCCAGGGCAGGGGTTGGGGCTGGATGGTCTCTAAGCTCCATTCCAACCCCTAAATTTCCCCTCCTTCCATTTGTGCCCATTGCCCCTTGTCCTGTCCCTGCAGCTCCTAACACAGAGTCTTCTGCAGCTTCCCTGGAGCCCCTTCAGCTCCTGGAAGGTGCTCTGAGATCTCCACACAACCTTCTCTTCTCCAGGCTCAACAGCTCCAACTTCCACTTTACCAATCTGGCCAATTGCCACTGTTTGCTGCTGCAGATGTTCTCTTCTCCTACTTATTTGTTGTTCTGACTCAAAAATGATCCATGAGAAACATGTTCATCAACAACTGCAAAATGCTTCCAGCATCCTCCAGTAGTCAGATCCAAGCTCATGCTGGTGCTTGCCTGGCTAATAAAGAAAACTGGCATGTATTTGTTTATCTCACCTATGTCATCATGACAGTCAGATAGGGCACAGGCAGCTGAATATAGCCAGCAGAGACAGCAGCTTACAAAACCAGCCTATTTTTAACCAGCCTTCCTTCCATGCTGTGGAGGAAACATTTAGTCTGTGCTGCTTGATGTGGGATCCGTGGGATGGCTTTCCCCACCCTCCTTGGGATGAGACTGCCTCATAACCACCTGATATTCCTCTCCAAACCGCTATCACGTACCTCGGCAGCCAGCCAGCCTACCTGGCTGAGACAGAGCTGCTTCTCCCCACCACACCCTGAGCTCTGAGAGTACACTGGGGAGAAACTTCAGCAAGGACTGGTTGGAGAACAGATGCCTGGCAAGTTTCACATGCAACCAACTATGTCCTTCCCCAGCACAGACCTTGTTGGAGGTGCCATGGTCCAACTCCTGCTCTACACCTCCCAGCCTAAGCACCAGGATCTGCTTGGTGCCATGGCATGACCCAGTGCAGAAGATACTCCACTTGCATGTGACCCACCACAGCATCCCTTTGCACCCCCAGGAAACTGGGGCTGGAGGAATCACAACCTGTGTTCATGGCATAGAACATGAACTTTGTTTCATCAGCCAAAAACTCGAACCTAAACCTTTTCTACTCATCAGTGAGGAAACCTAAACATTTTTGCTCATCAATGAGGAAACCAAAACATTTTTGCTCATTGGTGAGGAAAACTTGGAGGGTGGTTCAATGGAGAGCTCTGTTAGTGTTCTGGTTTGATTTGTTTCTCTTAGGTAGCACCTAGAAGTCCAAGAATGTCTCTGATGAGGGAAATAGTAAGAGTAGGAAGAGCCACAAAACGAGTTTGTTTGCTAAACAAGTAACTCCATGCAGACAATCAGTAAGGAAATGATACTGCTGGAAAATTCACATTTCTAAGAGGAAATATTGTCACCAAAACTATGTCAAATATAGTTGGAATAAATCACACTAAAATGTTGTCAGAGTGTAGACCAAAAATATTTGCTTTAACTTTAGACAATGCAATTAGTGAATCTAAAAACCAGGTAATGAGCAAACTGTAGCTGTTGAGTTGTCTCCTTGATTTCAACAAGGAAACTTAGGCAATAATAGGACTGGAAGTCTGACAAACAATTTCTGACTTTCCATTGTCATGGAAAATATAATCCTAGACTATTTACAAAAGAAAATCAGAAATAATTAGGTATTTAAGGAAATAAAAGTTCTCTACTTTTAGGCTATCATAATGTTTACAGAGTGCATTTTGTAGATCATAATTTCTTCTAGGAGAATAAATAGTGAGGAAATTATGGCAGAACATATATAAACAGAGGGTTTTGTGTATTTTAGGGAGAAAAAGATGCTGTAGAAATTTCAGATTCTTGGCATTTTTGTAGGCACAACTTGAAGACTCCAAGTTGCTTATTTTAAAACAGGTCAATCTCTGCGTAAACTAAAGAGCAGATTTAGTAATTTATTGATACTCTTCTGCCAGCTAAGAACTGCTTTTCATTACTCTCTTGAATTATTCCTCCACTCATCACTGTTCTGCTTCAGTGACATGTCAGATTAAAATGTGTATGTTTTCCTTTAAAAAAAAAAAAATGGTTAAATTGCTATTTCCTTCTGCTCTGCAGCAGAGAAACCCAGAGGGAAAAAAAAAAGCCCTTCCAGAGTGCTGTGTTGTCCAGCAACCAGATTGAATAGAAAGCACAGGACAATTTGCAAATATACACTACACAGCTTTAA
>NW_008680871.1:24232-29435 GCF_000695815.1 Acanthisitta chloris | reverse complement strand
GAGTGGATTGGATCATGCACTGGATCCTAAAGGCTCAGGGAATGAAGGGCAAGCTGGTGAACCAAGGCATGCAACCCAAACCAGGTCAGTCAGACAGCTGGATTTGATAGGAGCCTTTGACTTTGCCCCAAGTCAAAGGCTCCTATTAAACATAGCTTCAACATAATGCAGGGAAGTTTAGAGAGGAGGCACCGACAGGGTTTTCCTTAGCTCTGTTTTTCCTGATGGGATTCATGCAGCATCAGGGCGAGGCACAGCCCAGCAGTGCAGGGTGTGCTGCGAGGCTGAGTGCAGAGAGCAGAGAGCAGGAAAGCAGAAGCAGAATACAGAAAAGTATAGAAAATATAAGCCCACCACTGGCTGGAGATCCTGGCCAGTTAGGAAGAACTAGATGAAAGCAGTCACACATCTTTGGAGGTTATGGTGGTACAGCAATAAAAAGAGAGGAAAACTTTGTCTTTTCGGAGGATCCCGGTGTAGAATCAGTCCCAATCCACGGGAGGAGATGGAGACCTGGTGATTCTGTGCTGCAGGAAAAGTGCAGCTAGACTGAAACTAAATGCTGACACACTCCTCAGCCTCTCGGTGAATATACATCCTTGGATGCCAACCAGATTATTCCGGGCTGCCCTGCATTGCATTATGCCTCACTGATCACTGTGCAGAGCTGCAGCCTCAGGTCATTGCAGAGAGAGAGGAAAGGAGTGATGTGGCTGTTCCCAGCAGAGTCTGAAGACACTCAGGGAGATGGATGAAGGATGCCCTGGCTGTCCAATTGGCTGCTGCTCTCCCTGAGCTCCAGCAGAGAGGCCAACACTGCCAGCAGCTCAGCAGCTCAGCTGCTCCTGGGGATGGACAGAGCCACGAGGAGTGGGATGAAGAAGTGTTTTGCATCTCCTCTGGGGTAATGCAAAGGGTGAGCAGACCCTGGGATTTTCCCTTCTCTGGGAGGCAAGGCCTGACCCAACTCCCCTGAGTCAGAATTTTAGAGGTTGGAATGGAGCTCAGAGATCATCCAGTCCCACTCCCTGCCCTGGGCAGGGGCACCTCCCACCAGAGCCTACAGCTAGGTGAGAGGAATGCCACTGTGGGTGGGTGTGGGGCTGCAGATGTCTGTGATGAGATGAGCTACTAGAGAAGATCAAGAGATGAGACTAAACCCTCTCTTAAACACACCAGCCCATATTAACCAAGTGCCACAGTGCTCGGCCAGTGCCTGTGGCAGACACAGCCTGCACTATAGGATGGCAGGGTAAGGTCAGAGAATCATGGAATCATAGAACCATCAAGGTTGGAGGAGACCTCTAAGATCATCAGCTCCAACCATTAACCTGTCACTGCTGGGACCCCTAAACCCTAAATGAGATCCTCCAGTGCCACATCCAGACACCTCTGAAACACCTCCGAAACACCTCCAGGGATGGTGACTCCACCACCTCCCTGGGCAATATCCCAGGGCCTCAACACCACAACAGGGAAAACATTTCCCTCACATCCAATCTGACTCTGCCCTGGCTCAGCTCAAGGCCATTCCCTCTATCCTCTCCCTGCAGCCCTGGCAGGACACACATCCCCCACCTCACTCCAGCCCTGGCAGGAGTTGCAGAGAGCCAGGAGGTCACCCCTGAGCCTCTTCTCCAGGCTGACCAAGCCCAAGTCCCTCAGCCCTTGCCCATGTGCTCTAGCCCTTTGCTGCCCTCGTTGCCCTTGGCTGGACTCGCTCCAGTGCCTCAATGGCCTTTGGGCAGTGAGTGCCCAAAGCTGAGCACAGCACTGAGCTGGGACCTCCCCAGTGCCCAGTCCAGGTCACAACTGCTCTGCCTGTGTGAGTCCCTTACACCCACCTGGACATCAGCAGGGCTTGAAGCAAAGATAATGCACCATCTCAGCATGGTTCATAGAGGCACCACTTGGGGAGGAGCAGCAGTGGAAATGAATAAATGTTTTGTTAATTGTATCTCTGAGCTTTATATTCTGCTACCAATGCCTGATGCCATAAATCCTTGAGGCAATGCAAGGTCCCAGCTTGTCACCACCCAAAGATGAAGAGGATGGAGCAGAAGAGAGAGTGATGACTCAGGGATTCTCTGTGTGTGTAGAATGTGTTTTCCCTCTGTTTGCAGACCCAGCTGATCAAGAGATCACTGTGGCATATGACAAATGAATTATTCTTCATGCAGCAGAGGAATAAAAGTCCATGTGTTGTTTCCTGCTGTTGAAAGCCCTTTAAAAATATGTTTTTGAACGTAGTAAAATATTTAGTGGAGATGACAACAGCTCAAGGAAAAGTGCAGATGTAAGCACATGTGCATGCTCACACAGAACAGCTCAGCTGGAAGATCCCCTATTTACTCACTTCAGCTCTGTGCTTGCACCTACCAAGCCAAAATACTTCTTGGAGAAGATATTTTTGGTTAGCTTCATTTTTGCTTCTGATGTTGTGATATCTTGTAGATATGTGCAGGATAAGAAATGCACCGATATGTCATTATCCAGGCCAGGAAGCAGCAGGGCAGGAACTGGAAGAGATCCATACTTAGGGACTAGATTTAAATGAGGTTTTGGAGCTTGAAGCATGACATATGCAAAAATTAGTCAGCACTGTGCTGTCAAGCACTCCAGCTCTCTGCTTGGGCTGCTGTTTCATGCTGAACTCCAATACACTCTGGAGGTACTCACTGCTCTTGGCCAAGAGATTGGATCTCTCCCACATGGCCCCACAACTGTGCTGTGGGAGCCCAGTCCATCCACACTCCTGAGCCTGCTGAGCCACTGGATCTCCAGAGATGTTTGGTTAGATGTCCTCGGAGCACAGTTTAGCCACGGTAGCAGGTTTGGGTTTCTCCACCTGCAGTGGTTTTGGGTGGTACCCACTTCTACCATAACACACCAGCCTATGGAGCAATCTGCTGACATGCACATGGTCTGGGTTCAGTTCTCAGTTTGCTTTGCAAGGGTGAGGGTTTGTATCCACATTTTCCTTACCTGAGAAGAATGAGAGACATAAATCAGGAGCTTCATTGGGCCTGGAAAGCATTTTCTCTTGGCACCATGAAGAAAGCTCTGTGCCTCTTGCTTACAGAATGCATTCCATCAATCTTCACAGATGCAAATGAAGAGAAAGTGACAGCCCCTGCATGAAGGACACAGCAGTAAATCAACAGCTCCTTGTTCTTGGACCAGATGCCACCACAGTGGTAGTCACTGCGGAAACACAGGGTTATCTGAGGTGCTGGCAGAAAGGACCAAGATTTGGAACTGCACAACCACACAGACCTGCCAACCAACCTCTGCAGGGCTAAAGCTCAGCCTGTCCTCTCTAGGCTCTTCCCAGCCTTCCTGCTGCTCTCTGCAAGCATTTTGCCCCTCCAAACAGGGCTAACACTACCGTTTTCTGATCAAGTCCTTTCTCTGTAAAATCCAAGTGGCTCATCCTCTGAAAACATCCTCTCTCCATTGCTCCATGTTTAGCCAGGTGGAGATGCCCTCGGGGCTGGCAGGTAGGTGCCTTTGCTGGCTTCAGGGCAAGAGTGTCATGGAAATATCCACAGCTGACAGAAGAATAGAGAAAAGCAATTGCAATGTGCTAACTCTCCCTCGGGGGCTGTGAACAAACACGAGATAAAAGGACAATACCAGACCTTTCTCCTGACATTCCATACCCCAGAAGGGTTGTGGTGGGGGAGGTGCAAGTGCCCCAGTGAGTTGTGGTTTGGGAAAAACTGCCTGTCTGGGATCTTTTTCCATCTGCTGTGCAGCCATTCTGCTCTGCATCTCTGCACAGACCAGGCTGACTGGCCATGGTATGGCAAAGGTGCAAGGCCTGACCAGGACACCAACTGAGCAGCCAGAGAACCGTAGAGTTTTAGGGGTTGGAATGGAGCTTAGAGATGATCCAGCCCCAACCCCTGCCCTGGGCAGGGACACCTCCCACCAGAGCAGGTTGCTCAAGGCTCAGCCAACCTGGCTGTGAACACTGCCAGGGCTGGGGCAGCCACAGCCTCCCTGGGCAACCTGGTACAGTGTCTCAGGAGCCTGCACAGATCTGGGATCTGGCTGACAGCCACAAGTAGGACAGAGATGAATGAGCTTGGTCAGGAAGTGCTGAGGGAACACAGCTAATGCTTTTGTTTATGAAGCAGCATCATTTGAAGAACTTTGAGACCTCCTTCCAGAGGCAAAGGCAAAGCATGAGCAGCTCCTAAGCCCATGCCATGTCTCACTGGGTGAGCACTGTGCAGGACCTGGTGGCTGTCACAGAGACAGCAGCATCCCAGAGCTGGCCATGGGACAAAGAGGTCTCATGTCCCTGTGTCAGGGGTGCCATCCCAGCCTGGGCACCAGTGTGGGTTTGGTGTCAGCACCATGAGCCACCACATGGAGCCACAGAGGAACAACACACTGTGATGTTATGTGTTCAGGGATCCACAGCAGGAAGATACCAAGCCCAGTTCTGTGTTGGTTGAGGTCTCAATGCTGAGAGCTCTTGTCACCTCAGCAGAGGAGTCTCGAGCTGGAATGAATTTTCTTGCCAATATGTTAACCATTAAAGAGTTTTACTCTACATTAGCTCCCACCCTAGCAGCCACTGGTGTGAACTGTACCAAGGATTTACTTGAGGCACTGCAGATATTTCTATAAGCCTCAGTCACTCAGGGTGGCTTCTGCTTAACTCAGATGTGAACTTTTGCCAGCTTTTTGTTCATTTGTTCATACTAGGCACAGTATTTAAGTGGCTTTGAACAATTGGTCAGTAGAGCTTGGCCCAAAGAATGGCTGAGTCAGGACATCAAAACATGACCCTACAGAGACTCACTGGACTCTGCATGTTTTCCTCCTCCCTTGCCCCATGGAGAAGCTAACACATGCTCACACACATGCATCAAATACGTGCACAGAGGAAAAAAAATAACAAACCAACATAACAAGATCCTTTACAATCAGAAACCACTTTCTGGAGTCTTTGCTCAGTCCAGTGAAGTGATGTGGCCCCAAGTGACTAAAGCCTGAGCACATCACAGACACATTTCAATGGGAAGAATGGGGTGGGAAGGGAGAAACTGAGAAGGCATTTTTTAATTTCAGGCAAAATAATGCTTTGTATCTGTTTTCTCCGTGGACAATTATAAGCTTTGCTTGCCTGTAGGAACAGTTTCAGACAGCTTCTAAACTTGCTCCTAAGTTGTCCATTCTGTTCTCGTTG
>NW_008680871.1:15312-24217 GCF_000695815.1 Acanthisitta chloris | reverse complement strand
GAATGAATGACACCCATGTGGCTCCAGGGAACTTTCTTGTCTGACTTTCCCATTGCATTTGTGCCAGCAAAGGTTTGTGCATCTGTGATGAGAGCAACTCCCTAAGCAGATTTTTACCTTGGGGGCGTGACTAGCTGGCTGTTACCAGCAGAGGAGATTGTGTAACTCAGCAGATACCAAATCGCAAAAGTGAGGTGGGAAAAGTCACTGGAAATTGTCCATGTCACGTAGGCTAAAATATTGGTGCCCTCAACGTAAGAAGGACATGGAACTGCTGGAGCAAGTCCAGAGGAGGCCACAAAGTTGCTAAGAGCACTGGAGCATCTCCCCTGTGAGGACAGGCTGAGGGAGTTGGGGCTGTTGAGCCTGGAGAAGAGAAGGTTGTGTGGAGACCTCAGAGCACCTTCCAGGAGCTGAAGGGGCTCCAGGGAAGCTGCAGAGGGATCTGTGTTAGGAGCTGCAGGGACAGGACAAGGGGCAATGGGCACAAGTTGAAGGAGGGAAATTGAGGTTAGATGTGAGGCAGAAGTTTTCCCTGTGAGGGTGGTGAGACACTGTCCCAGGTTGCCCAGGGAGGCTGTGGCTGCCCCAACCCTGGCAGTGTTCACAGCCAGGTTGGATGAGCCTTGAGCAACCTGCTCTGGTGGGAGGTGTCCCTGCCCAGGGCAGGAGTTGGGGCTGGATGTTCTCTGAGCTCCATTCCAACCCCTAAATTTCTATGATTCAAATCCATGCTTGCTCACCTATTAGTCCAGTGGGAACTGGTGGGAATTCCTGTCACTATTCCTGAAAATGAGTCTGCTGTGCAGCAAGGAACTCAGACCCTGATCACACCACTGCAAACATGGCTGTGATGTGGTGGTCAAGGTAAGTCAGTGGCTGCCAAACCTTGCTGTGCACTTTGCATCAAATATTGATCACAAAAAGAGAGGAAATGACTTTCTGGAGCAGAGTGCCCCTTTCCCTAGGTGAGTGACTCGACTGCTAAACCATCCATATCATCATTTCTCCCCTGCTACTTGCACTGAGATTTCTTTGCTTTCTGCAATCTGAAGGAAAAAGAGAGTCCTGACAGAGGCAACTTGCAAAGTACTTCACTGGGGAGCACCAGAATAGCATTATCCAAGCACTGCTTTTTGGTGAGCCTATGGGATTTTTGTCCTGGCTTCAGCTGCAGGTTTTGATTTCATGCTTCAAGACTACCCCAAGACAAACAGAGAGAAATGCTCTTTCCCACCCCTATGAAAAATAAAGGTGTTCATTTAGCTGTTTTCCACTCAGCTTGTCTGTGTGGTTTTGGTGTGAACTCTGAGCAACCAAAGGTACAAAGCGATCCCACAGCTTGATGGGAGAGGTGGTACCTCCAGCTGCAGCACAGTGACTGCAATCACCCAGAGGATTGCTGGAAGAGGCTGCTGTGGCTTCCCTGCTGCAGTAAGCCCTGAAATGAAGGTTGTTATCTTTAGGAAGTCTAAAAGTTGCCTAGCACTTCTCAGAGGGTAAGAGAGAGCCCATGGGTGTGAAGACAAGGAGGCAGAGTGTGGCAGGGCTGGGGACCACGCTGGGAGCATGAAGCTGCAGAAGAGGAGGAAGCACAGGGCTGAAGCTGTAGCTCAAGGAGGGAAGTGTACAGCCAAGAGGCAGGGTCAGGGCTGGGCTGATAGAGGGAACACTAGATTGGAAAATAACATCATTTGGCTTTTGTCTTTTAAAGGAAAATACAGTGTCCTCTGTGTAAGTCCATGCTGGGATGCTCTGTCTGACCCTGCTCTGAACCTGGGGGTGTGTCCAGACATTAGCTCGTGGGGCTTTGTTGTATGTACTGTTTGCAAGACATATTCTTACCAGAGGAAGAAGAATCATGCCAGGAGGAAAAGTGGGGGACAAAGCCCCACTGATGGGGAAGTGTGGATGGGGAAGGGCAGGACAGTGACTGTCCAGCTCCTGCTCCTCAGGGCCACACAAATGCACCTTCCTTGCACATCCCCCAGTGCTGCTGTTTTGTCTGTAATTCAGTTTGCATGATTAGCTTGACATGATGTAACCCCTGTCCTTATGACTCAGCATGCCAAATATAAGCATCAAATGACTCCAGAGTCATCTGATTTCCAGGAGTCTTACTTCTAACAGCTCATTACCAAGCCAGCAAAGCATCTCTGAGCCAGGCATGGAGAGCAGATTGGAGAGCTTATGAAAGCAGATTTGGGGAAGTCTTTCCTAGTCAGGCCTGTGGACCTACCTATTTGCAACTAATAAACAAAATCAACCTGCCTTGTCTTTTATGTTTTCCTTTCTCACTTCAGTTTAGCTCAGGAAGTAAAGCTGCACCAACCAATGCTACCTGAGGAATGGTCTAAAGAGGCTGTTTAAATCCAAGTGGGGAAGAAATCTGGCTGAGAGATAGGCACTGGAAGTAAAATATTCCATCAGCACAGTGTGAGAGCAAAGGAAACTGTAGGACCTGCAGCTCTGGTGATGGCAGAATTTGTGTGCAGCATCTCTGCTAGCAGGTGCTTTCATGTCAGTGATCAGAAGCTCCAGTTGGGTGTAAAGTACATTGTTCACACACAGACACTCTGTATTCACAGAATCATAGAATTTTAGGAGTTGGAATGGACCTTAGAGAACATCCAGCCCCAACCCCTTGGGAAACTGTAGGACCTGCAGCTCTGGTGATGGCAGAATTTGTGTGCAGCATCTCTGCTAGCAGGTGCTTTCATGTCAGTGATCAGAAGCTCCAGTTGGGTGTAAAGTACATTGTTCACACACAGACACTCTGTATTCACAGAATCATAGAATTTTAGGAGTTGGAATGGACCTTAGAGAACATCCAGCCCCAACCCCTTGACAGGGAAAACATTTCTCCTCACGTCCAATCTGTCTCTGCCCTGGCTCAAGGCCATGCCATTCCCTCTATCCTCTCCCTGCAGCCCTGGCAGGACACACATCCCCCACCTCTCTGCAGCCCTGTCAGGGAGTTGCAGAGAGCCAGGAGGTCACCCCTGAGCCTCTTCTCCAGGCTGACCAAACCCAACTCCCTCAGCCCTTCCTCATCCCACATATGTTCTAGACCTCGACCTCTCTCACTCTTTCAATACAAAACTGTCATGGGAGACATGTGACAGTCAGAACCTCTTGGACTTTGTCCATGTATGACCAGTGTTTGTATTTAAAAGGATAATTTGGGCAATGCCCAATTCACATGATTTATTGCTTTGGGATCTGTGAGATCCTCCAGGATCAAAGCAGCCTGGTGAAGGTAAAGGTGCTGTTATCATTAGGTCTTCCCCATGGGGAGCAGGAATTGCAAATGCAGTTGTGTCTGCAGGCAGCATATTCCAGGGAAATGCCACTCATTACTGCATTGCTTTTCATCTGCAGAGGGGCAAAGTGATGTGAAAAGGCCTGGAGGAGCAGAAATGTGGTACTGTGAATCTCATTTCCCTGTGACTAAAAGAACCTCGTGCTGACAAGGAGTTGATGAAAGAGAGTCAGCGCTGACTAAAAAGCCCCAATTAGAGCCCTAGCAAAAGCAGCACATCCACAGCAAGATGTGTCAGCTCTCCCTGCTTTTACACAAGCCTGTGCTAGTGTGTGCTTGCTTGGCTCTTTTATCATCTGTACATCTCCCATCCCGAGGCCACTGACTTCTTCCCAGGTAGCTGCACACTGCTCCAACACTTGGATGGCCAAAAGCATTGGGTGTGGTGCTGGGGAACAGGGCAGACCTGCTGCAAAATCATTGCTCCCAGTCAGGGCACTGGAACTTCCCAGGAAAAAGAGTTTCTGCCATTAAGTGTTGACAGCTCATAGCGGGTTGTCAAATGGAGAGCTCCAGTTAGCTCTGAACCTGATAGAAGCTGATAGTGCTCAGCAGCTCAGCCCCAGATTGAAACAGTTATCAGCATATGAGTGGAAGGAAGGCAAGTAGCTGCTGCTGTGGGGCCCCAAGGCTTGGGGAGGGCTGGGAGAGCCCAACTGTGAGGGTTGTCTGTCCCCTGTGGGCTGGGGCACAGCTCTGCTTTGCACCAAGTGTCACAACCCTCATGCAGGGGTTGGATTTTAGGACCATCTCCAGCTGAGCAAGGTCTCCTCCTGGGCTGGTCTCTCTGCAAGGCCTCTCTGCCTTCAGGGGAGTCAACACAGGGCAAAACTGAGTAAGGGACAGTTGTTTGAGTCTGTTCCCTCTTCATTTAGCCCACGGAAACAGTTTGGCCTCCAGTACAAGGTGGTGTCGCTTTCCCTCCCTTGTGCAGTTTCAGGATCAAGAACATTTCTTAATCTGCAATTTAATATCTGGGCTCACACCAGCGCTTGTATTTAGCAATGTGCTGCTGGGAGAGGAGCATTGGCACATTTAGCAAAGTGTGTAAATGTGGGGAGGGGGGAAAAATCCCCAAAGAAATCCTTTGTGTAACTACGTAGATACAAATTTAAGCTACTCCACTAAGGCACACACAAACAGTTTGCAGTCTGTCTTCAACCCTGGCTGCTCCACTGTGATTTCTAAATACATTATGATTAATGGTAGGAATAATCCAATAGATGAATTCTGCCTTTTAGATTGTTTTTCCCAGGTCAAAGGCCATTATTTCAGTAATTGAATAATCCCACAGACCTTTGCTCCAGACATTCACTATGGAAACTAAGCAATGAGGACTGGCTATTCTGTTTTCCAGTCAGCCAGACAGCATTTTAATGGGAAGGAAAAGTCTGATGCAGTTAAAAGCCCCTCTAAAAGCAGATTATGGGGAAAAAATAGATGCTCAGATGGGATGTAGGCTGGTGATTCACTCCAAAATACTGTAAATGTTAAAGACACTGATAATCACTTTGGCAGGAATGGAAAGACATAGAAATGTTTTTTCCCCCCTATGTTCTTTAGATGGAGAGACAAGGGGAAGAGTTGTTTTCTTTCCATGAGACCAGCGAAAAGCACAGATTTTTAAAGTGGAAATCAGAGTATTGTCCTGAGAGTGCTTGGAGACTCTCAGATGGACAATACTCTGCTGTTAGAAGCTTTGCCTGTCATATTTAGACAGCAGTGTCATTAATTATAGGCTGGAATCATCTAATGACTCCAGCTGAGCTCGTGGCAGAGTGTGCCAAGAGTTACATACACATTGTGCAGTGAGGTGCAAACACAGCCAGGGACACCTCAGCTCTAAAAGGATTTGGACCAAACACTGTTTGTTTCACCTGTTTTTACATCTTTGCACATCCATCAACTCCAGTTGAGATGCTCTAGACTTCCCTCAGCTTTGGATGGAGACAAAACCATAGGCAAATTTTGTTCTTCCTATTTCATCTGAGAATTGGGCATAGAAAAAGTAACTTACTTGTCTGAACTCACAGGACTAATCTATAGGAAAGATGGCACTGACTCTAGATAGAGAGTCCTAGATGAATAAGACTTCTTTCCTCCTATAAGAAACATGCTAAGCTCATTTCAAGCTGAGTGAGAGTTAGCCAGAAACACTCAGGTATTGCTTGGTGGTGAGTCTCCAACTCTTCTCCTCCATCCCCTTGGAGTTTTCCCTAACATCCTGGTGGGTTCATATCCCCTGTGCTCCTTTCACAACCACCAAGAAAGACTCTGTAGGTCTTGGGAGACCCAGGGAAAGCAGCTGCAAACTGAAACAAGAGGGCACAGACTCAAGCTCTGCCAGGGGAGGTTTAGGTTGGATATTAGGAGGAGATTTTTTACAGAGAGAGTGCTCAGGCATTGGAATGTGCTGCCCAGGGAGGTGGTGGATTCATCATCCCTGGAGGTTTTCAAGGTGAGACTGGATGTGGCACCTAGTGCCAGGGTCTGGTAACCACAGGAGGGTTGGACTTGATGATCTTGGAGGTCTTTTCCAACCCAGTTGAGTCTATGATTCTATGAAACACAGACATGAGGAGTGATCCAAAGCTTTGCCCACAAAGAGCTGCCAGTGTGGCACTCACCAGGCTGCTAACTGAACCAGCCAGACTTGGTAGCTAAAACCAGTGTGCGATTTGGTGGCAGAACATAACTTTTACAAGTCCAGCAGCTGCTGCCCAGGCCCTCTGACAGGCTAAGCAGTCAGCATTTAAGATCCCAGATTTGAAGCATTGCAGATTCATTTTTTTCTGCATCTTCAATAAGCTAAAAAAAGCTGGAGTGCTGCTGGATAGATGCAGCTGCATTACCCAGAGAGAATCATTTAAGATCTGGCAGAGGGAAAAGTACAGGTTTAAAAGACAAGCCAATCAGTCTTTAATGAGGTTCTATAGGGGCTGAGTGGGCATCTCCTCACTGAGTAATCCTTAATGCAATGTGCACTGAATCCATAATCAAAGCAGCTTCCACCTTTATCTCCTATGCCAGATCTTGATTTCTCCTGGTTCTTGCAAAACCTCTCTGCAGCACTTTCAAGCTGCACCTGATGTAGCCATAAGCCTTGAGAGGACTCATCTTGAGGAGGCTAGTGGCACTGTAAAGGGCTCACTTAGAGCTGAGAACAAAAAACTCCCATCCAAAGTGAGATTTCCTTCTGACTATGCTTCAGCAAAATAAACCAGGTTCCAACAGAATGAAAAACCTTCATCAGCTGCTGTTACCCACTGCCTCCTGCTGCACTGCTCACACTCCTTCCCTATGGAGAAATTCTTCAATGCTCCTTCCACAAGTCCTTTCTCAACCCAGTGATCCTTTGGATCTCCCAGGAGCCTCCTTGCCTTCTCTCCCAGTGAAACCTCTCCCACCCAAGCCATTGTAAAGCTCTCCAGTAGCACTTGTGGCTGACAAGTGCAACTCAAGACAAAAATGATTGCCTGTTTTTCTAGACACTACAGCTTGGTAGCACTTACTCAGGATAAATTGCTGCCTCTGACTCCTGTCAGGGAGTTGGAGAGAGCCTGGAGGTCACCCCTGAGCCTCTTCTCCAGGCTAAACAAACCCTTTAGGTGACATTCAGTGGACAGGAAAGGCTCAGCGCTGAGGTCTGGGTGGTCCATGTACAAAGCCCACAATTTTCAGACCACAGTGAGACCACAGCACAGTCATCCTCCTCCTAGTCACTGTGTCCAATTCCTGCACAAAACCTGCTCTGGTGGGAGGTGTCCCTACCCAGGGCAGGGGTTGGGGCTGGATCATCTATAAGCTCCATTTCTACCCCTAAAATTCTCTGATTTTAAGCAAAGTTTGCAATTTGTTTCTCATTCCACCAGCCCATAAAGCCATCCCAGCTCAAGGCAAAGAGACCCCACCAGAGTATTTTTGCACCTCACTCACACTGGAGTTAATGGGAATTAGACATTAAGCAACTAAATGCATTTCTGGCTCTAACCCTAATTCTGTAATTTGTCCAGTGCCCCATTAAGGAGAAAAAACTCATTAAATGTCCCAGAGCCTCTGAAACTAAGGTGACTGATGTGTTGGTGGATTGGAACTGCAATTCCCTCCATCTTCAGCTAGAAAATTGTGTCCTGAGTCTGACATTGCTTCATCATATTAGTGTTTGTCTTTTTCTCTTTTGGAGCTCATGTTCCCAGAGAATCTGAACCACATATAAATCAACCTGTCCTACATGTCCCTTTGTTTTCTTCTTATTAAACTGAACAGCTACTGGAAGTTAGAGTTGTAGGAAAGAGCTTTCAAATTAATGCCAAGCTTGAATTAGTCTTGCACTGGGAAGGAGTAAAGTCCCTCCTGACTGGCAGCCAACAGCCACTTCAATTAGGGAAGGATCAAACCTTTTGCCAGTTGCAAAAATGTTGACACATCTGTCTGAATTCTCAATCAGGAATGCTGATCTTAAGTAGAAGAAACCAGATTAAAAATGGACAAAACTAGATCTGACTCTCCAGTCTAGACACAGAGGACTGAACTATCCTACTCCTGCTTTTATGTGTTGGTCAAAACAGTGTTGAAAAACTCCTCTGCTTAAATAAATGCTCAGGAGAACACTAACCAGCCTGGAATTCCTTAATGCTTGGGGTTTTAGGGTTTCCTTTGTTGGTTTGCTGAGAGTAAGACTCCAGTTTGAAATTAACACTGGATTGAATGAACTTGTGATCTTCAGGCTTAGTGGGAACTGCTGTCTATGTTGTGTCAGGTCACAAAAAAAAAAGACATTTTAATAGCAGTTTTAATTATCCTTTAATTATGATGTCTCTACAAATTATATAGATACAATTTGATTATAATTTCACTATAATAGCCATTACCAGCCCTGCAGTTAATTTACACTATGAGGAGGCTTGAAAGCATCTCACAAAGGAAGGAAACATATAATTAGCACTGGTTTACAGCTGGGGAAACTGAGTCAGGAGCTGGCTGGGCTGGAAAAGGTTAGCACCCATGCCCAGCTCCATGCCTGGCTGGAGGCTCTGGAATCTTTCTGACAGCATAAACTATGCTGAGTATTTGGGAGCTGTAACTTCTCTTTTCCAAACCCTCTTCTCCCCTGCAAAATCCTAGATAATATCCACATCAAAAAATAGATTGGGCAATAGATGCTAATTAGTACCATAGAATCATAGGATTTTAGGGGTTGGAATGGACCTTAGGGATCATCCTAAGGTCCTGTCCCTGCAGCTCCTAACACAGATCCCTCTGCAGCTTCCCTGGAGCCCCTTCAGCTCCTGGAAGGTGCTCTGAGGTCTCCACACAACCTTCTCTTCTCCAGGCTCAACAGCCCCAACTCCCTCAACCTGTCCTCACAGGGGAGATGCTCCAGTGCTCTTAGCAACTTTGTGGCCTCCTCTGGACTTGTTCCGGCAGTTCCATGTCCTTCTCACACTGAAGGCACCAGAACTGTGTGCAGTATTCCAGGTGGGTCTCACAAAAGCAGAGGAGAGGGGGAGAATCACCTCCCTTGACCTGCTGCCACAGTGGATGTCCAGTCTGACAGGTGAATGCCATCTCAAAAAATCTGAT
>NW_008680871.1:7614-15293 GCF_000695815.1 Acanthisitta chloris | reverse complement strand
AATTCTGTCACTTGTATTTGTTATTCTTCATCCACTCCTAAAACTTCGAAGCCAGGATCTCTGTGCTGCTGTGAGTTAATGGGGAGCCTGTGTATCTCACTCAGATATTATCCCTTCCAAGTGGATGTACTTCTTAGCTTTCTCTGCTTACCTCATGTTCTCCCATAAAATGACTCAAAGAACTGTGTTTCCTGGAACAGTCCCTGACAGGCTGTTTACTACCTTTAATTGATCTCCCATCACAGATTCATTCTCTGCCATAACCACTCGATACTTCGGGGCCAGGCCAAGAAGAACTTGCATTAAGTGGAGAGTATTTGCAGAGTGTGTCTCCAAGACAAGAGGAGCCTTTTGAAAGGTTAAATCCTGAGCGCTGCAGCATTCCCTGTCTTGGCTCCAGGCAGGAGTGTGGGATGCTCCCACCAGCCCTCAGCAGGTATGGGGAGTGCTCCACAGGGCTCCAGAAATCGGAGCTGTCCTCGTCAGAAGATGATTATAACGACTTATATTTCTCTTCCCACCCCCAGAATATTTTCAGTCTCCAGTAAAATTCTGTTCCAACACAAAAATGGAATGGCTTGCATTATTTATTGTAACATTATTCATATATTCTAAATATTTTTTACACAGCAGTGTGAGCTCAGCCCAGAAACCAACCCTATCCTGGGCTGCACCCAAAGGAGTAGGTCAAGGGAGGTGATTCTCCCCCTCTGCTTTGCTCAGGTGAGACCCACCTGGAATACTGCACACAGTTCTGGTGCCTCAATGTGAGAAGGACATGGAACTGCTGGAGCAAGTCCAGAGGAGGCCACAAAGTTGCCAAGAGGACTGGAGCATCCCCTGCATGAGGACAGGCTGAGAGAGTTGGGGCTGTTGAGCCTGGAGAAGAGAAGGTTGTGTGGAGACCTCAGAGCACCTTCCAGGAGCTGAAGGGGCTCCAGGGAAGCTGCAGAAGGATCTGTGTTAGGAGCTGCAGGGACAGGACAAGGGGCAATGGGCACAAATTGAAGGAGAGGAAATTGAGGTTAGATCTTAGGCAGAAGTTTTTGCTGTGAGGGTGGTGAGACCCTGTCCCAGGTTGCCCAGGGAGGCTGTGGCTGCCCCAACCAGTGTAATGTGAGACTTTTCTTAGCAAGGCCAAGTTCCAACTGCTGGTCCTGTGTCCTGAGGAGTTGTGTGTTTCAGCTGAATTTTCACTGTGGGCTTAGCAGATCTCTATTAATGAAACCCCTATGAATCCATTGTGAAATTGGAAAAGAAGATGCTTTAATCCCTAAAGTTCATTGCCATTTTCCTGCTTTCCTGGTTACTATTGGGTCCTTTGTCTGGTAGTAAAACAATCCCTTTGACAGAGGTCCCACCAAGTATTTAAAACCCCATGAATCAAGCCCAGCTCTCTGATCCAGCTCCTACTGGACATAGATTTGGTTTTGCCCATGTTTTGCCACAGAGCAGAGTCAGGTCACTCTGAGCATCACACCAGTCACCCCAGCACTGCCCCTTAATCATCACCCAACAGAGCAGATGAATCCTCTCCCTCTCCCTCCTGCCTCCCTACATCAATAGCTCCTGAGCCGCTGACTGTGGCGTAATGCAGTGATCCAAACATCAGCAGGCACAGTGGGATTTACTGGAAGACATCACCTCTCACAATGCATTATTTATGACAGTGCTTTATGATTAAACCTGGAGCCATCAGAATGGCAAAAGCTCAGGCTGGAACCACAGCAGCTTACTCAGCTGCACACAGGCAGGGCCATACCAGGAAAAAAACGTGTTTCCCTGGATATAGATCCCTTTTCTATGGGATATATAGGGGAAGGGTTAGCAAGCCAAGAAGATGACAATCTAAGGCTGAAGGGATTGATTCTGATCTTGTGGGAAGGCACCACAGTTTGTGTGGGGAGCACTGAGGCTGCTTGCTGGGGCCAGTTTGTCTGCACAGCCCTGGCTGGGGGTGCAGCAGCATCCTACTTCTCCCTGGCCTGGCTGCTGGTGATCCCTGGGGAGGTGTGCTAAATCCCTCTGGTGTTTGCACACCCTCACAAACCTCAGCCCCAGCAGTGAGCTTTGCAGCCCTCTGTCCTCCTGCAGAGCTGGTTCCATCTGGATGTGTGCCCAAGCCTAATGCTTAATCCTGCTGCATCTCTGGAGAGCTCCTCTGAGGAACCCCCTGTGAAGCTGTCAGTCACAGCTCCTCTGAGGAACCCCCTTGTGAAGCTGTCAGTCATACCTGGTAACTGCAGCAAACACTCAGACAACACTACTCATAATATCCTGAGCCCCCAGGAAGGTAAGTCCTGGCCAGTTGAACCCCATGGTGACTTGGGTATACTCCCTTCCATGAGAGAGTACAAGGGGAGTCCATGCTCCCCTGGGAGATGCTGCCTGAGTGTGACCATGAAGGAAACATCCCTCCTGGACTGCCTCTGCTTGATCATCACTGTACCACCCTCCATGCCACCAGCATGTCATCCAGGACCTGAGACTGAACTGCTCTACATGAGATGGGAGTTGAAGGCCAGAAACTGTCAGACTCAGAAAGGAGAAAAATTGCTTTCTCCACCAAACAAAGCAGAGGAGAAGAGGAAAGAAGAAACACATAAACTCAATCAAACCCATTGTGGTGTCCCTGCCCAGGACAGGGGTTGAGGCTGGATGATCTCTGAGGTCCATCTCAATCCCTAAAATTCTGTGATTCTATGATTCTTCCACTTTTCACCAGGCTAAGCTGATACACCTGGTGATTTTTTTAATCTTTTCATGGGTTCTTTCACCTTTGGGTCATAAAGTGATTGATCACCTTCATAAGGACCATTAGCAGTTCAGGCAGAAAATATTGGATTGCATTGAGGACACTGATCTCCTTGGATTCCTGGTGTTGGGGCACCAAATAGCAACAGAATCATAGAACCATCAAGGCTGGAGGAGACCTCTAAGACCATTGAGTCCAACCATTAACCTGTCACTGCTGGAACCCCTAAACCAGATCCTCCAGTGGCACACCCAGACACCTCTGAAACACCTCCAGGGATGGTGACTGCACCACCTCCCTGGGCAATATCCCAGTGCCTCAACACCCTCACAGGGAAAATATTTCTCCTCACATCCAATATGACTCTCAAATAAATGGGAAGGAGATGAATAATAATTAAATTAGATAGTAGAGAGGGTTTCACAGTCACAAAGCGAAGGTGACTGAGGGAAAACAGAACATTATTATTTGAAGAGTGTCCAGTGAAAAGAGCAAGTAGCTGATCTATTTGAAAACAAACAAAGGGAAGTACTTGTTCACACAATGCATAACTGAGTCATGACTCATTGCTGCAGGATGTTGTGGAGGCCAAAATCTGCACAGGTTCAGACAAACACAGGAATAAGTCTATTGAGAGCTGTGGATAAGCTAGTTCAGATGCTGTCTGGAGCTCACAGTGCCCAAAGCACTGGCTGCAGGGATCTGGGCACAGATGGCATGAGCTTTACTGTGAAGGGGAAGGCACAGTGCCCAGGCAAGGACCAGGGTCCTGATGGGTTTGCTGCTAGGTGTTCTTCTAAGGGGTGAGTTAAGAGAGGGAAAGCTGTTTGGCCACTGAAGTAAGTAATATATAACAGGTTACCTAAATACTGGGTTGACACTCCCTGTTGGAGAGACTCACCAGGCTCTCATAACACTTTGGACAGTTTGGTTTTCCTCCAGCATCTCTACCTGCTGGTTTGGCCTCTGAAATACAGAGGGGTTTAAGTGATTAGACCTCAAGCTGGTAAGAAGGTTCTTGCTTTTGCTCAGCCTCTCAGGTAGATCACTGCAAATTTCATCATTGTGTCTATTTAATCTATCTAATCAAATCTATAAATTCTGGTAAAGCTTTTATATCTGAAGTTGTCTCTGTCTGCATGGGAGGAATGGGGAGATTTGCAACTGGGCTTGAGAAACTGTGAAAATCACAAAACTGCTGCTTTTATCCTCCTAAAGGAACTTCATCTAACTGTGCCCAAGTCCTCACTGCAAAGTATGAGGACAGGGCAGAACAAATGATATTTGAACATGGAGCAAAAAGTACTGTAAGAAATGTGGTGGGTTGGGATTTTTTTCCCATTCAGAAAGGACAGACACACAGATGTAGTCTAAAGACTTCATGGGATGATGCACCATGCACAATGCCAGAGCTGCCACAGGACAGTTGGATGCAAGGAAAGGTGACCAGACAGGGCATCTTTGGAGGCTTTGTCTTAGGGACTTGAAGATAAAGGTGAGGACTCTGTGCAGCACTTAGAGCCCGGAGAAAGAGATCCCTGACAGCAAGAGCTGTGATCGCTTCCTGGAGTCAGCTCTGGCAGCACAAGAAAAGCACAAAACTGATGGAGTTTCTCACCTCATTCCTCCCTCATCCAAGGACAGTTAATTCCATATGGTTTAAAGCAGGGAAATTGAACCAGAAGTATAAGGGGCCCTTAATTAAAGCCTGAGGGATTCGGGATGGACTCAGTGCCACACAGTCAGCCAGAGCTGAGCTTCAGTCCCTGCAATCTGCTCAGTCACCCCAAAACGCATAACAAATCACCTTCTCAGATTGCACAGGGAGATAAGCCCTAATTCCTCAACCCAGCACTGGCAAACAAAATGGCATTGAGGATAATTGAGGCATAATTGTTTCAACTACAGAAAACTAAACGAAGAGTTTCCAGTGATTTTTAGTTTGCTATGTTTAAGTAGTTTTGAAGCTCTAGAATTTAACTGAGGTCTTAAAAAAAAAAACCAACCTTTATGCTTTGGGAGATGTTAACTTTGGCTCCTAAAATGGATTAGCTATAATACTAAACACATGCTGACATAACTCAGGAAAACAGACACACACAGAATCGTTTTTTTCTCACTGATTTTGGACATTGTCTCCATGTGTAACTTTATACATAAATAAGAATTCTTTCTCTCTCACCCCACCCATGCACTTTTAATACTCTCTCTGGAAAGGTTTTCCTTAAGCACTTTGAGGAAGCTTCTTCTTCTTCGAAGACTTTTTTCTGTCTCCCTCCTTAAACCAAGAGCTTGGGTGGCCTCTCTCCTGATAAAGGGGGTCAGCCCTGTGAGCTTTGGGGTTTCAGCTCTCTCCCTGAGCATCCGGTGCCTGGTGGATGGATGAAGCAGGTGCTCTAGGAAGGCTCCAGGAGGAAATGTTATGCCAGCAATGTTCCCGGAGCAGTGACTGCAATGAACAGAAATGCACAACTACCTTGGCAACCACACTGAGGAGCACTTTGGATCCAGACACTGCTGCACTGCAAAAGTTGCTGGTTTAGGAAGGTTTTGGAGCCCAGAGAGCTCTGCCAATGCCCCAGTAACCTCAGTGCTGTTGTTCCTCTCTCTAGCAGGGCAGGGTTTGGTCAGTGGGTCCCTGTCCTTGGTTCAGGAGGGCTCTGAGAGGAGAGTGGGCTCAGCAGATGGGATAGGTGTGGCTCCGGAGGACACAATGTACAGGAGGGACTGAGGGAACTAGGGCTTGTTCAGCCTTAAAAAGCAAAAGCTGAGGCTGATTTTACTGCATTCTTCAGCTACCTTATGGGAGGGTGTTGGAAATACAGCCAGACTTTTCTTGGAGGTGCACAGCCATAGGACAAAAAAGCAATGGACACAAGTAGGAGAGTAAGAAACTTGTCTACTAGGGAGGAAAAAATGACTAGGAGTAGAGGCAAGCCCTGGAACAGCAAGGTGCCCAGGGGAAGGGAAATCTCCATCCTGGAAGACAGTAAGAGCCTGGTGAGGTCCAGAGCAACCCATAGAGTTGGCCTTGCTTTGAGAGAAGAGCTGCATTAGGTGGGAGTAGAGGTCTCTTCCAACCTTCAGTTTTCAATGTGTCTGTGTTCTCTCCTCTATTGTTCCTTTTCATTGTCCTCTGTGTTGGGGCTTTGTAGCTGTTCCTAGTCATTTGCTTTGAAACCTGCACAAGAAACAACTTTGCCTGGCACAAATCTGAGGAACTACTGAATAACAATTTGGGGATCTAGGAATAGTGGTCACTCTTTCACCTTCACCAATGTCTCATTTGTAAAACATGGTTTGCTTGTTTCATTTGCCTTCCAGAGTCTGAGAACCTCTGGTTTGATACTGCAGGGGTAAAAAGATGACACAGGCTGCTAAGAGGAAAGATGACAGTGTCACACTTTAGCAAGAGGTGCCTGGAGCAATTTCATTAGATCTGCCTTCATACAGGGACTTCTCTCTGCAGCAGTAGAACTAGAGTAGATAGTAGTGGTATAGAACTAGAGTAGATAGTTCTTCCTTTTGATTGCTCCAGGGCACTGCCAAATATGAAGATAATCATATTGAGTCATCTCTCTTGACACACTAAAACCTGTCTAATCCAGGAGAATATCAAAACACTGAAAGGTAAGACCCAGGAGGAACTTTGTCTCACAGAAGTTGGAGCAAAGAATAGAATGGGATCCTAGAATCACAGAGTTTTAGGGACTGGAATGGAGCTTAGAGTTCATCCAGCCCCAACCCCTGCCCTGGGCAGGGACACCTCCCACCAGAGCAGGTTGCTCAAGGCTCAGCCAACCTGGCTGTGAACACTGCCAGGGTTGGGGCAGCCACAGCCTCCCTGGGCACCCTGGGACAGGGTCTCACCACCTTCACAGGGAAAACTTCTGCCTAAGATCTAACCTAAGTTTCCCCTCTGACAATTTATACCCATTTACACCCATATGGAGCATTGCTTTTCTCCCCAAGGCTTCAGCCTGGAGAACAGCAGCTGGAAACTGACTGGGGGTGGGAGGTGTCCCCTGCAGCAGATGCTGTTGGGATATGCTGATCCAGATGTGCTGAGTACAAGCATTTGCCACCAGGTGTCATTGACTTTGAGCCTCCACTGGGGACTCTCTGCAAGGTGCTTTGTACTGCCTCAGCCTCTCAGGCAGATGTTTTAAGGTGCATCCATGGCCCTTTCTTACTTAGGGGAGTTTCCATTAGCAGGAGCTAATTTTATCCCAGTCCTTCTGTGCTGAAAGATGCTCTATAGAAATGTAAAATTAATACATTAAAAATTAAACAAAGGCAAAGATCTAAAACACTCACCTTAAGGCAATGAATTCAGTTCAGTCCCCTCTGTATTCAGAATATTTTTGCCAACCAACCCTTCCCCTCTGTTTTAAATACAGCAACCTTCGTGGCACTTTTTCAACAAGGAGGAGCCAATCTTTATTCCAATTACAGCTAATGAGCCAATCTCACTGACGGCAGGGAGAAGAGTATCCAGGTGTTGGCTGTAAGCTCAGACCTCTGAAGTTTTCAAGTCGTTATTCTGCACGGTTCTACTCCTTATTTACAGAGACTTACTCTTTATATGTATAAAACACTACTACTAATATATATATAGACTCTACTCCTTATACATAAAGCATGAATAGCTTGTAAGTGGAGAGGAACTGGTGACAGACTGCTAGGCTAGGACAGCAGTGAGGAGAAAGACTTGGTAGTGACAGTGGATGAGAAGCTCAGCATGAGCTGCAGTGTGAGCTCAGCCCAGAAAGCCAATGGAATCCTGGGCTGCAGCCACTGGAGTGTGGGCAGCAGGTCAAAAAAGGTGATTTTTCCCCTCTGCTCTGCTCTCCTGAGACCACCTAAATCTTCAAATGAAAGTCCTTGGGCATTTAGGGAGAGTTTGAATCTAGAGCCCAACTTT
>NW_008680871.1:347-7586 GCF_000695815.1 Acanthisitta chloris | reverse complement strand
CTGCTGCTCTGTTTTGCTCTCAGAAATGTGACCTGACCCATGGAGTGATAGAAACAATTAAGTAAAACACATGCTGCCCTCTTCCAGCTGGAGCTGTGATAGCAGCGGTAGTGCAGGAGTGTGTTCCCTCTCCTGCCTTCTTTTGATTTGGCTGGAAACTGCCTGGCCTTACGTTTCTGGTGTTAGTGACACAGAACTGGGAGCAGCAGCCTTTCCCCAGCCAGTTCCTGGCTCTTAGCTCCAACCTTGTAGGTTTAAACAGCTTTCTCTTCTCAAAACCAGAATAATCAGGGTTGGGAGGGACCCCTGAGGATCATCTAGTCCAACTCCTGCCCTGCACAGGACATCCCAGAGAATCACACCATGTCCCTGAGAGCACTGGCCAAACTGCATTGAGATCCATTTGGCTGCACTTAGTTTTACCACTTGCAATACAGACAAAATGAGGTTAAAACCTGCTACTCATTAACTGCATGTTGCAATGAGCATCTGGAAGCACAGCTAAAGGAGGAGGTGGAATAAGGCTTTAATGCAGTCCATGTGCTGTGGGAACAAGTTCTACCACGTTTGGAGTATGGTACACACAGTGTTTCCAGCTGGGATGGGAAGGGATAAGGGACTCGAGCACAAGTGCCATGAGGAGAGGCTGAGGGAGCTGGGGGTGTTCAGCCTGGAGAAGAGGAGGCTCAGGGGAGACCTTCTCACCCTCTGCAACTCCCTGACAGGAGGTTGGAGTCAGGTGGGGGTTGGTCTCTTCTCCCAGGCAACCAGCAGCAGGACAAGAGGGCACAGACTCAAGCTCTGCCAGGGGAGGGTTAGGTTGGATATTAGGAAGAGATTTTTTGCAGAGAGAGTGCTCAGGCATTGGAATGTGCTGCCCAGGGAGGTGGTGGATTCACCATCCCTGGAGGTTTTCAAGCTGCGACTGGATGTGGCACTTAGCGCCATGGTCTAGTAACCACCATAGGGTTGGACTTGATGATCTTTGAGGTCTCTTCCAACCCGGTTGATTCTATGATTCTAAGGTTGGAGGAGACCTCTAAGATCACTGAGTTCAACCATTAACCTGTCACTGCTGGAACCCCTAAACCCTAAACCATATTCTCCAGTGTCAGATCCAGACACCTCTTAAACATTTCCAGGGATGGTGACTCCACCACCTACCTGGGCAACCTACTCCACTAGTTCATTTGAGAGCTAAGCCCATGCCTGGTGCCTGTACCACAGCCACTCTGCTTTACTGGAGAGGTGGCACCATCTGGCAGGAAAGGCAGATGATTCCCTTACACACATGTGCAAAACTCAAGCAAATTCTGCCTCTTTGCCATGTAATTCCACAGTTTTATTTTCTGGCATGTGGTTTTCATTCAGACTGTGGTGCTACACTTTAAGCAATAAAATGACAGGTCAGGCACTGGGATATTGCCCAGGGAGGTGGTGCAGTCACCATCCCTGGAGGTGTTTCAGAGGTATCTGGATCTGACACTGGAGCATCTGGTTTAGGAGTTCCAGCAGTGACAGGTTAATGGTTGGACTGGATGATCTTAGAGGCCCCCTCCAACCTTGATGATCCTATGACACCTTTCCCAAGATTTACTTTAATTTCTCAGGGTTTGGGACATGGAGACATCCATCAGGGACTTGGTGTCTTCTTTTAGGGGCAGATAACTTAAACCACCTTTAATTCTGTTCCCCACTCTGCAAGGCAAAGTGGTGATGTTTCCCTCTGTGCAAAGTACCTTAGTGACCACTGCTCCACATCCCTCAGAGGCCCCATGAGCTCACTTGGAGAATGAAGACATGAGATCCCTGTAAGTAAGGAGCTAGGAAGATGCTAATTATCATGGTTTGCTGTTCTTTCAAAGCTGCCTGAAGTGGAGACTCGAGTTTTTACAATAATTTCATGCTAATACTTTATTTGATTTTCTTTTTCCTAGAGATTTGTTGAGTGTCAAGTGCAATGACTTCAAGCTGAAGAACATTTCTAATGGAGCGCCTGACCTTGCCACAACCTCACTGAACAGCACTCAGGAAATTTCCAGGCAAGCTAATTAATACACTGGTACAGCTCTAGCTGGGTGTACCTCTAGCAGCTTAACTCCCAGCCAAGAGGATGAAATCCTCCTCCCCTCCCCACACCCACATCTCACTAACAATGATGGATTTGGAACCTAATCAGGCATTAAACCAGAGGATTAGTGAGCTGCAAAGCACAGTGATCATGGCTCAGTTTGCAGGGCATGGTGGGGACTGGCAGAAATTACCAACCATGCTCTCAGAAAATTAATGTCTACACACCTGAAAAACCTGTGTGGGCAGCAGAGAATGTTTGACTTAACACATGTATGTGACAAGTTCAAAAGATCAGCAGAAAAAGCATCACAGAAGAGGAGCTTAATGGGAAAGGATAACACCAAGGAGCAGGTGTAGGTAGGTGACTGTGGTATCAGACACCACTGCCACACTTTTAAACTACAACTTTTCTGAAGCTGTGAGCATATGTAGCATCCTTCTACAAGCTCCAGAAAGTCCAGGGTTAGCTATTAGGCAGCAGTTTTGCCTGTGAGGGTGGGGAGACACTGGCCCAGGTTGCCCAGGGAGGCTGTGGCTGCCCCAACCCTGGCAGTGTTCACAGTCAGGTTGGATGAGCCTTGAGCAACCTGCTCTGGTGGGAGGTATCCCTGCCCAGGGCAGGGGTTGGGGCTGGGTGATCTCTAAAATCCATTCCAACCCCTAAAATTCTACGGTTCTGTGATTCCATGGCTGTTGCTCACCAGTGCTCTCATTCCAAGAACAGTCATTATGTTAGCAATCGGCTTCTACCAGCAAATTATTCTGCTACCCAGGGAACCTTTGTCCTTCTCTTGTCCCTCTCAATGAATGAAAAGCTCTACCACTTCCACCAGGGGCCCAAGTCACATCTCTGCATTGTCAGGAGGCTAAAGGCAGAAGAGAGAACAGTTGGCAAAGAGATAGCAAGAAAAAGATCCATGAAGGGAATGACAGGTTCAGCAAGTGGCACTGACAACAGAAGGGAAAGCAGCTGAAGGCAGGAAAGATTTCAGGCTAGAAGTGTCAGTGGATGATGAAGTAGTGGCAGAGTTGAGGGTGGGCAGACTGGCACATAGGATGAGGCACTTGGCCCTTTACACATAGGCAGCCACTTCTGGATCTTGTGGGAGCTCTGAATGGTTTGAGAATCTTCTTTTAGCACATGTGCTGTGTAACTTGCTGGAGGATCTTAAAGTAGTGCAGCCCACATATGGATTTGGAAGGTGATGTTTCCATGAAGTGCCAGAGTGGAATGGCATTTCACAGCATTTCTCCAGAAGACAAAGAATTGGTGCTCCCCAAAATCACTCCAAGAACAAGAGCAGGTAGAGAAGCCAAAGCAAACTTTGCTGTGGAACTGCACTGCTGGGCTAGAGAAAAGCATCAAATGCAGCCACTGTATCCAGGGCATACATGTCTCTTGCACATCTAGCTTTTCTGAGAGGAGGATCACAGCTCCCTTATCTTCCACACCTGAGAGAAGAACAGAGAGACCTGAAGTACATCTTCCACCTCCTGGCAAGGATGTCACAGAATCCTAGAATTTTAGGGGGTTGGAATGAAACTTAGAGATCATCCAGCCCCAACCCCTGCCCTGGGCAGGGACACCTCTCACCAGAGCAGGTTGCTCAAGGCTCATCCAACCTGGCTATGAACACTGCCAGGGTTGGGGCAGCCACAGCCTCCCTGGGCAACCTGGGACAGGGTCTCACCACCTTCACAGGGAAAACTTCTGCCTAAGATCTAACCTGAATTTCCCTCCTTCAATTTGTCCCCATTGCCCCTTGTCCTGTCCCTGCAGCTCCTAACACAGATCCCTCTGCAGCTTCCCTGGAGCCCCTTCAGCTCCTGGAAGGTGCTCTGAGGTCTCCACACAACTTTCTTTTCTCCAGGCTGAACAGCCCCAACTCTCTCAGCCTGTCACTGTTTCATGGGTAGATCTTTCTCCACCGACACCCATCACTGCAGGACACTGTGGAGTGGATTTCCTGTGGTCAGCACATGGAGTAGGAGGTCCAACACCTTTTTAACGTAGAGTGTAGAGCGAATTAATTGCTTCCCCTGCTCAGGAAAACGAAGAGACGTGTTATGTGCACGAAAAGAGAGACAAGGGAGAGCTGCCATCTACTGTTGGAAACCTCCTGGTTCACCTTTCAGCCCAGGCACTGCTAACTGCAGCAGGTGATTTTGATGCCAGTGAGTCCCACCACACAGAGCAGTGCTGGGAAAATTCCGCACGGGGAAGCAAGCAGCCGACTCAGTGTGAGTGATAAAGCAAGCTCCAACTTTATTGTTAGCTCACTCCTCTTTTATACAGTGCATGAATAACTATGCTTATTGTTCTCTTTACCATTACTATTGTTCTCTTTACCATTACCTAAACCCTAAAAGTTACATTTGTATACTTTCTTAGCTTGCAGGACAACTATGCTTATTATTCACTTTAGCATTACCTAAGCTCTAAAAGTTACATTTATATACCATTTCTGCTTGCAGATGTAGCTGTGAAGAAGTCTTCTTTATTCTCTGGAGAATCCTTCTTTGTTTTCCCGGATAGTTTATTCTTGGGCTTGCAACATTGCTGAGTTTTCCCACATAGCTTGTCCTTCGGCTGCAACACTATGCTGAGAAAATAAATTCTAATGCTAAGAAGCTAAATGCCTGAGGCCTACCTCATGGTTATATGCTCAAAGCTCCCATAGGCCTTTGCTCGACTCTTGCTCGCACAATGTTCTCTGGGAGCTGTGCCCCTGTTCCCTTAGCCATTCTTCAACACAGCAGAATTTCACAGGGGGAGAAAGGGATCCACACCCCTTGTGCCCTGGGGATGTTTGTCCTGCAGAGCTTCTGTTCACATGTCTACCTCAGGAAAAAAGCGTTGGATTTACTGTCCTTTCAAACCACCTATACCAGCAGCAAAGCAAAGCAGGAAGGTTTGGCAAACCCACAGTGCTTCCAGGAGGGAGTTTTGTGCAATAATCAACTGCATTCTTAAATGTAGCCACAGCTAGTCAATGAGATCCCTATAGACCTGAGAACACCTCACTGATGAGGAAAGGCCGAGGCCAGAGGAGTGAATTCAGACAAGGGCAAGGATATCCACTTTACAGGGTGGCTGCACCTCACACTGACTCCTTTGGATGTGCAAACCTGCCCCAAACTCAGCAGTGCAGGCTTGTCTTGTGGCTGTGCAGGTTTTCAGTGCAGTTTGCCTGAGAGCAGAGGCAGCAGTGGATACACCCAGCAGATGGTGCAGCTGATTGTTCCTCTGCAGGGACCCAGGGCTAGCAACTGGTTTTCCCAAGGTGGGATACAAGGTGTGCTAGAGAGACATAAACAACATCATTATCGGGTTCAAACTGAAGGCGGGGAAGTTTAGGTTAGATGTTAGGCAAAAGTTTTCCCCATGAGGGTGGTGAGACACTGGCCCAGGTTGCCCAGGGAGGCTGTGGCTGCCCCAACCCTGGCAGTGTTCACAGCCAGGTTGGCTGAGCCTTGAGCAACCTGCTCTGGTGGGAGGTGTCCCTGCCCAGGGCAGGGGTTGGGGCTGGATGATCCCTAAGATCCATCCCAGCCCCTAAAATCCTATGATTCATTATGTGTCCAGTACTTAATAGAGTTATTGATGTTACTCTGGGAAGATGTTACATTTTCCTTCTCCTCCTACACTGAGCTTTCGAAGGTTTGTGGTAGCTCCTGATGCTCCCCAGCATTCCCACTGCTCTGCTTACAGTGCTGCAGAGACAGCTTGAACTTGGCAAGGCATCAGCAGGTTTTCAAAACCCACACACCCCTTCCCCTCTAGATGTAACGCCTGATAAAGAGAGGAGCATCTTAGTCTTTGCACAGCCTGTAGCCTTTTCCTTTGAGAAAATGGAGGAAACTGTGTGCAAAACAATCCCAGTAGCTGCAAAATGCTGAGCTCCCTTGCAAAGAGAGAGAGCTGGAACCCCTGAGGCCCTTGCAGCACAAACTGGCTGCAGAGTGGGACGATGACGCCACCCCAAGTGTGTCAGATGCTTTGGGGCTGAATCACAGACTGCCGAGCTGGGCGGATATCCTCGGGGCTGCAAGGATGGCCACGAGGGTAAGGAGCGGCTCCAAGGCAGAGAGAAAACAAATGAAAAAAAGAAAACCAACTTTCAGACTCTTGCCAATAAAGTTGCTTTGGCTCTGTGCCTGGGCATCTCTCCCCAGTTCAGCTTCGGGTCCTTGGATGGAGCACTACAGCCTGGAATGAGAGTCAGATGAGTGGGAGAAGTGCATGTGTCTGTGTCTGGACTGGAAAACTGTACTGTAGTGCCCAGAAAAAGCTTTTTAGTTTGGGCCTTGCTCCAGAAAACCTTTTTCCTTGCTTTTACAACTGTTTCTTGGAACTACTCATATGTTTAACCCAGCCCAAGGACAGGGAGCTAAGGAGTTTTCTCTGTGTCCTTCCCTGTGCCCTCCAGTCCTGGGAGCTAAAGAGTTTTCTCTCCATCCTTCCCTCTGTCCCACAGTCCTGGGAGCTAAAGAGTTTTCTCTCCATCCTTCTCTCTGCCCCCAGCCCTGGGAGCATCTAGCCTTGGGCATGCCACCTCCAGCCCATAACATCCTCAAGATGTGGGTGGGATGGAGTGATCACCCAGGCTTGGGGGGACCTGTCTGCAGCACTGGACCCACAGCTTCTGGTTTTACCTGTTCTGAGTGATAACAAGCCCCAGGCTCAGCACAAATACCAGGATATCTCAGCACAACCAAATACTTTGGAGGGGGCAAAAAGAGGGAGGAAGAGGAAGAGAAGAAACTGAGAGGCTGCTGCTGGCCTGGCCCTACCATTTTATCACAAGGTTATATGATACTGGGTGGGTTGGTTGTCACTATTTCGTAAGTCCATATCTTGGAACTTTGTAACTCTGTGAGGATTATGAGGAAGCTGAGTCTATTCAGCCTGGAGAAGAGAAGATTGTGTGGAGACCTCAGAGCACCTTCCAAGAGCTGAAGGGGCTCCAGGGAAGCTGCAGAGGGATCTGTGTTAGGAGCTGCAGGGACAGAACAAGGGGCAATCGGGACGAAATGAAGGAGGGAAATTTAGGTTAGATGTTAGACAGCAGTTTTCGCTGTGGTGGTGGTGAGACCCTGTCCCAGGTTGCCCAGGGAGGCTGTGGCTGCCCCAACCCTGGCAGGGTTCCCAGCCCGGGTGGCTGC
>NW_008680871.1:0-252 GCF_000695815.1 Acanthisitta chloris | reverse complement strand
AGACCAACCCCCACCTGACTCCAACAGTTTCTGGCTGGCAGGAGCAATTTTTGGCCGGCAGGAGCAGTTTTTGGCTGGCAGAAACAGTTTGTGCCTGGCAGGCAGCAGGGCGGTATAACCAAGGGATGCAGGTATGGACAACCTGCAGGGCTGAGCCCGTGGGAATAGCTGGAGGGCAGGGAAGGTTTGTCAGAGCAGAGCAGGGGGAGACAGCAGGGACTGTGCCGGGGCTGGGGCTACTCTGTCCCCTCT
>NW_008680870.1:40432-43107 GCF_000695815.1 Acanthisitta chloris | reverse complement strand
GCCTGGCCGGGCACATGGCTGGGTCGGGGAGTCTCTTTCCTGCGGCTCTGCCCTGCCCTGAGGCGGCTCGGGCGCGTCCCGGGAGTGAGTTTGAGCTGCTCAGCCATTCCCAGAGCTGAGTCTCAGGAAAAAGCAGGTGAAGCCGGAAGGCTGCGTTCAGGGAACGCTTCAAAAGTGTCTCTCTCCGATGGGTACTCTACAGTCAAAATATAACTCACGTATGCGGTGGCAAAATTATACCTAATTTATGGGACTTACAGGAGCAGCTGGAACGATGTAATGGCGCTGTAAAGCACAGAGCTATGCACGTTATCAGCATCTCCCTCGGGGTCAAGGTCAATGTGGAATCACACAATACTCAGAGTTGGAAGGTACCCACTAGAACCATCGAGTGCAACTCTTGGCTCTGCACATGACATCCCTGAGAATCACACCATGTGTCTGGTGGCACTGCAAATGCCAGAGCTGCAGTGAGGCTTTGGTGTTAGTTTGCTTCATGAGCAGAAAAAGTGAAAGCATTTCAGTGTTAGCCTTAGTTTTGTTAAAGGCAATAAAATGTGAGCAGTTGTAATAAAAACTTGGAGCAGTGTCCTGTGACTGAGCACAAAGCAGCAGGTTTGGGATACAGCAGAAGACAATTTGTGTGTCTGTGTCTTGTGCAGCTGTAGTTACGTGAATGTGGCTCTGCAGAGATTGGGCATCTGGCACTGAACAGAGCTTTGCATCACTGCTCAGGGACTTTTTGTGTACATAGTGATCAGGTGTGAGAGATCTGTTAGAAAGTGCTGCTTTCAGCATGATCTGGGTCGAAAACACAAAGTGTCTGTACTGATTCACGTTCAGGGTTGTTATTCTAAGCTGCACTTATTCATTAAAACTATTTTAGAGCCATCATACTCCAAATTTAATTCATTACAGATTTTTGTGATAAGAGTTTTCCATGTATAACTTGTTGTCCTTTGAAATTAGTGCTTTAAGAGAAGCCTCGGGTATGAGTTTGGTGATAATAATTTGGAGTTATAACAGTGAACAGCTCCAGTTGCTTTTTCCCTCTGATGTTTTCAATTACCCGACCTGTAGCGTGGAATGTCATTAATTTACTTTTGCTGTATTAATGTGACTCCCAAACTGTGGTTTGTTTTAGGTGCTCTTCCAGTAACACACCTCTGGGAAAGGTTGTGGACAGTTCAGAAGGTAAGATGTCTTCATTACTTGTTTGTTTTAATCTCCAGACATCACAGTGTGTCAGGAGACAGAAAGACACGAACACTCTCTCTCTTCTTGGGTTTTCTTTTCCTCTGTCTTCATTGTGCAGAAATTTCCTGAGTTAATTTACCTTCATCACCAGCCAGCTCAGTGCTCCAAGAGCATGAACTGAGCTGTTCAGCTGCCCTTTGAAATGGAATAAACTGTGAAATAAGAATAAGAAGTTTTCCACCTTGATCCTGACAGTTTCCTTCATGTTCTTATTGCTTCTTTGTGCTCCTTATTGCATTTCTTAGAATCACAGAATGTTGAGGGGTTGGAATGGACCTTAAAGGTCATCTAGTCCCACCCACCCCTGCCATGGGCAGTATTTCTGCTGTGAGTTTTTTGAGATCTTTGGAAAAGCTGGGAAATAGATCCTTATGTGGAAGGAGCTGAGTAATTGGTGCCAGTCTGTTGGGCAGAAACTTGAGAGAGCACTTGGCTGAGCTGGAGAAGCCAGGTGGGCAGAGATGGCAAACTGGAAACTGTGGGACTCAGAGTAGGAAAGTAAGGGACTGGAGAAGTTGGGACTCAGATTAGAAGATGCAGGATAAGGAAGAGGCCGAAATGGGTAAATGGATACAATCTCTTCAGCATTTGTTTAACACAGGACCCTGGTCCTGTCTTGGCACAAGACACTGAAGCTCCCTGCCAGCCTTTTCTGTTACAGTAAATTGTGGCCTATATTAGGCTGTGGTTTTCTAAATCCTTGTTTTAGTACTTGCAGCTGGGTCAGCTTAAACCATAGAATCATTTGGATTGGAAAAGACCTCCAAGATCATGAAGTCCAATGTTTAACCTAGCACTACCAAGTCCACCACTAAACCATGTCCCCAAGTGCCACATCTATGTGATTTTTAAATCACTGCAGGGATGGCGGCAACACCACTGCCCTGGACTGCCTGTGCCAGGGCTTGGCAACTCTTTTGGGGAAGAAATTTTTTCCTAATATCCAACCTAAACCTCCTCTGGTACAACTTCAGGCCATTTCCTCTTGTCCTATTGCTTGTTATCTGAGAGAAGATACTGATCCCCACCTTGCTACAACCATGACTCTGCTCTGGTGAAGTGATTCTCTGGAATTATTGGAGAGTAGTCCAATCTTGGCCACTGCTTGTCTGACCTGTCGCATTGGTGATAAGAAGAACAAATGGTTTCTTGAACAGGAAGCTGATGAAATCCTTTTTTAAGTTTTAGATCTGTTTCACAGAAAGTGAAACACACAAAGATTTTCTTAGCGCATCTGTTTCTAATAATCATTTTAATCTTGTTTCTCATAGCTATTCAAGAAGAAATTGTGCTCCCCCGAAGGAAGACGTGGTGAGTGTTTACTTTTGGAATATCTCTTGACCTGGAAGAAAATCAGTGTAAGCTAAATGTAGTCTGTCCACCAAACTTGAAAAAGAAAATTCAAGTTCATGTATTCC
>NW_008680870.1:10673-40407 GCF_000695815.1 Acanthisitta chloris | reverse complement strand
ACCGGGAGCCCTGGGAATATCCTTGACTCTTACTCTCTGTGTAGACCATGCACACTCCATTCCTGTCCTTCCTTTTAAAAACAGCTGTAAGATCTGCATAGTTCAGCACAATTTTGTTTCTTTGTAAAAGATCACATATGTTAGAAGTCTGTATTTTAGTTCATTTGGCCTTTCAAATGTGGGTGTGTTTCTTCCAGCAAAATTAAACTTGTCCATTGATAGCTGAATAAATCCTGCTTAGAAATTATGCAGCTGAACAAAACCTGTTTCGTTAGAAGCACTGAAGATGGAATTACAGGACTGAGTTCATGAACAAATTGTGTCTGCCTGTAAACCTAAAGGAAGATCACCTTCACCCAAATACTCTCACTGGCCTTTCCTTGTTTGCTTGAAACACAGCCAGAGTTGTAAGGACTATTTATGGAGTTGAATTTTCCCTACCTTTGTGAAAAGGATTATTTTTTAAGTGCAGCAAAAGCTTTATTTCTCAAACTTAATATCCTTACAGACCATGATAAACCTGTGCTTGTTCCTCATACAATGTAATGTGTAGAATACAATTAATTAGGATTAATCAAATAGTAAATTAATTAGGATTAATCGAAGCTCCTTTGTGTTTAGGGATAAATTGGCAGTGCTTCAGACATTGGCTTCTACTGTGAACAGGGTGAGTAGTTCATTGGTCATGTTCAGGTTGTCCATCTCAAGCAATAGCCTTGTGTTCTGGAGGCTCTTGTTTCTACTTTGGCCAAAAATGGAAGGTGGGACTTTTACATCGGGGTTTTTTTATGGGATTTTCACTTTTGCTCAGCAATTTTGCTGTGTTCTTAAAGCCTCATTCTCGTGCTAAGAGAGAGCTGCAGCTTCCAGTAAAAGCTGCAATACTCTGATAAGACTCTTGCTAACATTGGGAGCAAGTTCCTTTACCAGTTCAGTTTGCCAATCCAGACTGCTCCTCCCCAGTCTCAGTCCAGAAAGGAAGCTTTGTGAAGTGCAGTAGGTGTCTACTCTTGCTGGGCAACAACTGTAAATGCTGTGATGCCATTTTTTAATCCTGTCTGTCCTGAATTCTGGGAGTTGAATCTGCTCCTGCAAGTCCCTTCAGCTCCCCCAAGACAGTTGGGGTCTCACTTGCTGTGCAGCAGGGCACTTCCTGCTTGCTGTGTTACAGTAAGGATCCTTTTGTGGCCACTGTGTTGGCTTGTGTGTGTATGTAGTAGAAATGCTTTTGAATCTATTTCCAAACAGTCTAAACTTTTTTGAACAAGAACAACTTGGGTGAAATGGGCATCAGGGGGTGATTATGATAGAAGTTCTCATTGTGCCTTAAATTCAGTGAGGCAGTGTGATATGCCTGTCTGCATAACTGTAAACATTGCTGTCCTGGGTTCTGTTCTCTACAGGATCCTACTGCTGCTCATTATATGTTCCAGGATGACCCTTTCCTTATGCCAAGAAATGCAGCCAATTCTGTAAGTATTTCCTTTCAAATCCCTTATAGCTTCCCCCATCCCTCCCTTTATGTAGGCTATGACAACTCTTTTCTAATTGGAGCCTAGTTTTGATTGCAAAAGTAAATGGAGTATCAGATTTCTTTCAGAATTTTCTCCTGTCTCTAAACAGAGAGATACTTGTGAGCTTGAGGTAGTAGTACAGCATTTCAAACATCTGGTACAGGGCTTTGTCCTTTGAGTAACAAGGAAGTAAACTATAGGCACATTTAAAGAACAGGTGTTCATACACTGGCATGAATACCAGAATGTTATCTGGTATGTTGCCTTTATTTTTTCTAAGAGTTGAAAACAAAGCATGAGTTTAATTTCATCCCATCAGAATGCTCAGTGTTACAGAAAATGTTCCTTCTCACTCTCAGCCTTGTAATTGTGTTTCTTCATCTTGTTCTCTCTTACCTCTATGCAGCGTCTGTATTCGTTGTCAAAGGAGTCTGGGAGAAATGCTGCAAAATACATCATTAAGAACTTTCCTCAATACTTTGACAAGACTTTTGCAGAGCCCAATGTACCAGTAAGCTTTTTGCTTTTTGTTCTTATTGTACTTGTGTGATGTCAGTGAAATCAACTGTCAGACTGGCCTGAAACTAACATAAAAGGATGATTTTGTTAACTGTTTTGCAGACAGTATGAAAGCAGTACTGTATTGCCATTGTGTTTCTGCAGTGAACATGTTTCCTTGGGAATTCAGTGTCACATGAGGTTCCTTAAATGAAAAGCAGTGTTGTTTACTTGTCAGCTTAATGGCATGAAAGTGAGAGATGAGGGTGTGTGGTCTTTCATCACCAAAGGACTGATGTTGTTGGGCTGGCACTGCCAGGAGGTTTATCGAAACTGTGTCCTGGATGAAGTCAGGATGTTTGGGTGGTGCTTTAGTGATGGTTTAGAGAAGGTTTGAGCTCATGGCTTATTCTTCTTCTTTGCTTTTAGTGCTTGATGCCTGAGTCTCTTACCCCTCAGACTGAAGGGGTGAGTGAGGAAGCTCTAAAGGAGCGTATCCAGCTCAGAAGGGTGAAAGAGTCTGTGGATATGTTTGATCAGCTTGTACAAGCAGGTATGTGATCACCTGCCACATTCTGTGGTGGAGCTCTGCTTAAATTGTGCCAAAAATATTTCAGTAGCTGGCACAGGCTATGGAGGCAGTTTTGTGACTGTGTTGCTGCCTTTCACAATTGACTCTGCTCTGGTGAAGTGATTCTCTGGAATTATTGGAGAGTAGTCCAATCTTGGCCACTGCTTGTCTGACCTGTCGCATTGGTGATAAGGAGAACAAATGGTTTCTTGAACAGGAAGCTGATGAAATCCTTTTTTAGGTTTTAGATCTGTTGCACAGAAAGTGAAACACACAAAGTGGTCTTCACAGCATGGAGTATCCTAGGAGTAGTGATGAAAAGCACTAGAAATTGCAGATGTTGCTTTGGGCTTGTGCTGCTTCACAGTTCTGGCTGCCAGCTGCCATTTCCCTCTCCCACTTGATCAGGAAAATGCTCCCCTTACAGTGGCTTCAGTACTAACATGGATACTCTAATTCAGGGTTAGAATTGTCTCCTGTTATGAATGGGTTTGTGGCAGTGTTGGTGTCACACTCAGGGTTTACAGATCTGGTGGAGAATGTATTTGTGTTGAAAGAGAGTAAAGGAGTGTAACTGGGGTGTCCCAAAGTTTTCTGATCCAACTGTAGAATGATGTGTGCTTTATTTTCACTGTGACTGCCATACATCCTCGTTTTCTAAAGGTACCCCTGTATCTCTGGAGACCACAAACAGCCTTTTAGATTTGTTATGCTTCTATGGAGATGGAGAATCTGCTCTGGAAAAAGAGGAAGAAGGAAAAGAGGATTTGGAAGAATCAGAGGTACACAAAGCCTGTTCATCTTTTATTTATTTAATACATAGCAGGAGTATATCAAGGTAATGTCAAGTTTTTTGTATTGTGACTGTCTGCCTGGCAGATGGTGTGAGGTGGGTCAGATGCAGTCAGCATTCCCAGGAGTTATGACAGTTACCAAAATCCTGTGGATGACCTAGTAGCAGCAGTAGTTTCCATAACGCTGAACTTAGTAGCTGGAACTCTGTCTTAGATTAGTTCTGCTGAGCTGTGCTTAAATGACTTAAACCACCTTAGGTCCATGCTACTGAACTTGAGTGTTGTTACCAAATCATGTCATTTGATGTTTAATCATAATTTAGAACCCTGAGAAACTTATTTCTGCAAAAATTCCTACAGGTGAATGCTTCAGAGCAGAATGCTCCAAAGAGACAATTCCAAAGAGGTCCACAGACATCAGGCCCTAGATGGAGGTATAAAAAGCTGCCAGTGTTCCTGTATTCAGTGGGTTGTGCACAAGCATTGATGTTGTAAAATAGATTTCAAGTCCTTTTAGCAGCCTATATTCATAGCTGTTACTTGTTAAATAAACCTGTGTTTGCTAATCTTTTAAAATGTGGATGGAAATCTGGGGATTGTAGAATAGCTCAAAGTATGACAAGTGTGACTGTCAGTCCTGGGGGACACAGCCCCTTACTTTGTTCTGCAGGTTGAATCATTTTCCTAAAAGTATCTTTTATTGGGTTCTTTAACATTCATCTTGTTCCTTGATTCTAGGGAGAACAACCATGCTGAAAGGATATTTAAGATAATGCCAGAGAGAAATGCACACTCCTATTGCACAATGATCCGTGGGATGGTGAAGGTAAAGTTCTCCTTCAGTGCTTGGGACTTTTTTCAGCTTGTGAATTCTCACACATAGAGGTTGTTCATTTCTGTTGTTTTTGCAGCATGGAGCTTCTTCTAAAGCTTATGACATGTACATAGACTTGCTGAATGAAAGGCACAAGGGTAAGTGTCTCCTGGTTTTGCTTTTTGGTCTTCTAAGTAACAGAAGCCCTGTGTTGGGTACGTGAATGTTTGTTCCATGGCAGTGATGATTGGCGCAGGGGTACGGACCTCAGCTAGATCATGGGAGCTGAATGCAAACTGGTCATTTTGGTGCAGCTGGCATGTGGTTGGCTCACTGGAAACAGGTTTGCATGAGACTTTGCCAAAATCTGAGCCATGTTAGAACAAAATGTTTTCTGTAGACTGGAACTGTCAGTTGTAATGGATTATCTTACATTTTCCAGCTGATGTGCACACCTTCAATGCTCTGATTGGAGCAGTCCCATATTTAAAGGAGAGGTTCGCAGAAAGATGGGAATTAGCCAAGGTAAGGAGGGCAGCACAGAAGAGGTGGGAAAAAGGTAAGAGTGTAGGGTGTAGGTCTGTTTCATCAGTAAAGTTTTGCAGTTGTCAGAAGACTAAAAGCAAGAACATTGTCCCAAGATACTGATCTCTGCTGCAAAGGAAATACACTGGTTTGAATGTAAAAGCTAACTATTGAGGAGTGGCAAATGTACAAATTCAACATTGTCCTCGCAGATTGGTTTGCTTCATTAGGACATAACCTGATTCAAGAACTGCCTGGACAGAAAGTAATCAGGGAAATTATGCTGAGATATAAAACAAACTGTTTTAGATAGAAACTCTTTGATTTGTAATTCATGGTGCTGTGATAGAAATGGAATTTTGAGGGGTTAGCATTAGAGGGTCTAGATTTAATGACATAACATCAGTAAGGAAAAACAGTATCTAACTATAAATATTTCATTGATGTTCTAGACACCATTCTCCAAGGTCTAATCTGATGCAACGTTGTGGCCTTGGGTTTTGGTCAAAGTAGTTAAAACTTAGTACTCCCTTAATACGTGATCAGTTGAGGTAGAGTTGTTCACTTGAAGGGGGTGAGAAGGGTTAGGTAGAGGGAAGTGCATGTATGAAAGCTGAACTGTGATCCATAACTGTGAATGTGAAGCACTAAGGGATTCATGGATTTTGTTTATTTAAGGACTTCCTGACTCACATGGCCCAACAGGAAGTGCAACCAAATCTGCTAACTTTTAATGCTGTACTGAAGACTTTGAGAAGATGTGGTGGTGTGGGCAGAAGTGTGTCTGTATTGGTACTGAAGGAAATGGAAGCACTTGATATAGGTGAGAGAATGGGAATGGTGGTTATATTCCAGTGCCACCACCAGAATAGTTAACTTGAGTTCAGCAGCACACAACATGGTGATTCCTAGTGGCAGGGAAGCTGTACCTCACAAGCCCACCCAAAGCTTTTCATCTAGAATGTGGTTTTTTATTTTAATTAAATATTGCAAAAACAGGGAATAGCTGCACAATTTGATCTTACATCTCGTGGAGTCTGCTTTGCCCCAGTAACATGCTTGTTGATGGGCATCGATACGTTGATGGTCAGAAGGGAAACTAGCTACGAAGTATTTTTGGGTCTAATTTAGAGCAGGGAAGCTTGACTGCTCACTCCATAGAAATGTGATGTTCTGGCTGGTGGTGCACTCAGATAGCATCTCTGGTCCAGCATTAGGGTGGACAGGGTGAGAAATCAGAGTAAATTTGTGCATGCTGCCTGACTGGGAAGGCAGGGACTGTGAATTTGAGCTCTGGCATAAAGCTCAGCCAAGAATGTCAAAGTAATTCCTGTGTTCTTGCTTTTCAGAGCCCAGCCTGGCTACATACAATCATCTTCTCTATATATTTTATAGAGGTGGTATGTACAATATCAGCTTGTTCATGAATGTCTCTTAGCATCTGCTCTAAATGCTTTCCAAATGTGATGGGTGAATTAAAAGACAACCTCTTAGTGCTACCTGTGCAGTTTGATACTGCTGGAGTGAAGAAAAAGCCACAGAGGATGATAACCTCTTACAGGGAGCACATACTACTCAGTCTCTGTGGGGGCTTGATCTGACTATAAGGCATGTGATTTCATAGACTTTGCTACCCAGAGGGAAGAAATTACACAGTTTTTCTGCAACAGTTCGTTGGAGCTGTCCTGAAAAATAGCTGTGCTAAAAGGCAGGAGTTTTGTTGTTCAAGATTCCCCTGCCCACAGATTTTTGTCTATGGAAAGAGAATAGGCACAGTAGTATAATTGCAGTCCTTGTGTTTTAACAAATTGGGAGGAACTGCTCTGGAGTCTCTCTGGGTTTGGTTGTAGATTTTTTTTTCTTCCTCTTTAATTTGTTTGTGAAATGCTTTGCTTTTCTAAGTGCAGCCTTCTAACAGAAAGGCTTCCAGGCCTGTTTGATTCCTTGCTAGAAAGCACTTATCTATCTGAATCTGCTCTGTTGTGCTGTGGAAATTGACAATAGGGGGGCAAATTTTAGAGCAAATAAAATTGCAGCTGTTGTGGAGCACCACGGGAATCATGACGTTTGTTTGAAATGGTGTCGCTTGTTTCCATTTCCATATTATACTTGCAGCTGATGCTCTTCACTAAGGCAGTGCTTAGCACAACTGAGATGTGTTGTTGCCTGTTTCTTTGCAGTTGACCTTCACTCATCAGGCATCATCTCTGAGGTGTTAGATGATGTGGAAAACAGGAGTTTCACTCCCCAGGACCCCGATGATGGTAAGGACTTCGATATATCTGGCAGTCTACATTGATTGTGCTTGGGGGAAAAGGTACATTTGAATTTTGGGTAGTTTGACTCAGATAGAAAAAATGCATGCTCCTTACTTCTCTCAGTGCTTCTCATGCTCTTTGGAGACAAAGAAGGACAAATCCCAGTTCCAGGAATTGTGATGTGCATTGGCTTCTGTGAGAAGTAAGAGTGTTACCCACATGAATGAGTGTTTGAGCCCCACACAATAAAAGAAACCCCAAGGCTGTTTAGAAGATTAATTTAAGGAGACACATCTGCCAACAGCTTTGTTAAATGATACAGCTGGTAAACAGCAGATTTGTGTTGTAGTGTGCTATGAGTTCCTATTCTGGTTCTTCCTAATCCTTTTCAGGAAGTTTCATGAAATAAAACCTCATGGAAAACTGAAGGTGGGTCTGCAGGAGGGATAAGACCCTGTACATCCCACACATCACTGTCTCTTCCTGCCATCTCTATGCACACAGCTTTGCCCTAGGATGTTCATAAGCCTTTCTGTGTGCTTGGAAGCAGATGGAGCTTCCATGTGAAGCTGAGTCTGGCAAAGGAGGGGTCTGTAGGCAAGGTGGCATTAACAAGATGTTGGAAACTACTCTATTAGCTGACATTCCTGTATGGGACAGGATGAAGAAGCCATTGCAGCACGTGCCATGGGATGCCAGTGAGGCCTTGGTAGATTTAGGCCGTTTGAAGGACAAAGGTTAGGAGATGTTATGTTGCAGTAGCATATTAGGTAATCCTACCAGCGTGGTTTTTTGTCTTTGGAAGGAATCCTGGAAATAGAATGTTGTACACCTCCTTTTGTTTGTCCTGCTATGTATGTTACACTGTTTCTTGCTCTGCTCCAAGCTGTTGCCAGAAGGGTATAATAAACACCCAACTCATGCCACACCAAAGTTTCTACTTAGAAAATGAAGATCCTGCTGCCTTGTCAAACTGAGCTACAGATTCAGCTTTGTAATTGAACTTATCTGTCCTCTCTACCTCCTTGAAAGTTTGAAGCTAACAGATATCATTTTCTCCCTTTCAGCCAGCTTTTTTACCACCGCTATGCAAACGGTAAGTGTCTCTTCCTGTCATCAGAATTCCTTTGAGCCCTTCAGCTGTTTAAGAATGACCTGTGAATTTTCCACCCTCTCATACAAGGTTTAGCTCTAATATCTCCCTTTTTTCACCCATGTTCATCATTTCATGTCACTTTCCTCTATAATTCTGCAGTTCTTTGCTTGATGCCTTCCAAATTGATAACTTGCGTGCCTGGGGTATACGCATGTACCTTTGAAAGTGAGTCTTAGAGGGTTATGGAGTGTTATGTTGGATTGCTTGAAAGTCTTAACTGGTTTGTTGCAGTGCTGTGATCTTAAGGACATCAAGCTTGCCTATAGGTTAAATAAGGCAATGGAGAAGGGAGACAACTGGAAATTCTTGGACATGGATCGGTTAAATGGCTACTGGTAAGTGAAGGGCAGCTTATATTCAGCATCTTGTGTATTGTCAGCTTGAATACAAACTAGGATGTGAACACTGAACACCAGCTGGTTACTGTGTGTGCAGTTTGGGAATTAGGTCCCTCTTAAGAACAGTGGTTTATTTTCAGTTTGTGGCCTTCAAACTGAAGTCCGGTGTCTTGGAGCATCAGTTTATCTCAATACCCATCCAGCAACTATACCAACCAGTTGGATTTCCTACAGTCCTGCTGCACACATAGGATGGCAGCTCAGGAGGTAACACCAAACAACAGGTTAGGCCTAGTGCTCTGCATGGTGTCAGTGAGAGGCTGCAGTGCAGCAGGTGGATTTAGGCACAAAGCTCCCATGTGGTTCCACCATTTGACACTGTAATTGTGGCATCTGAAATGCCTTGACCAATGTCATTAAGTGCTGCAGTCATGGAATGTAATTAAGCACTTGGAACATACTGATTTGAGGACTACTTAGGCATTGGAACTAGAGAAGCTTCAGTAAATGAATGAAAAATCATCAAAAAAAGATGCAGTTTCAGGGGTGGAATGATTTATATGATTGTACCTTATTTTGCCTGTGAATAAATCAAGGGAAATTAATTAAGTTCTTAGTGTGGGGATGTTTTTCCTAGTCAGTGTATGGGGTCGGGGGCCCAGGCTGGTCTTGTGAACTGCACAAGTAACAAGGTGAATTTAGTTCAGTTCTTAAAGGGCTTCTTAACCAGAGGTTTCATTTGAGACAAACTCAGATACCTCAAACCTGGTGTCAGGCAGGGAGATTGTATTTGTTTCGAGATGTTAAAATGTAGTGGTCTAACTTCTAGTTAATTCTGCCAATTGCCTGGTGTAAGCATTAAGTTCTCTGATAAAAAAATGTTCATGTTTTCTGATCGTATGGAGTATTGCAATCACACAGTGGAATTTCCCTGATCTGCAACACAAATCTAATCAGTGCACCATAATTCTGGTGCTTCTGTATGGTTTGATTGATGTAACCATTACTGAATTGAGGATGTTTTTCCTCTCCTCCAGGTCAAAATTCTTTTCATTGTTGTGTATGATGGAGCAAATTGAGGTTGTGTTGAAGTGGTACAGACAAATGTCACCTTCGGTAAGTGCGTGCTGAGCTTCAGAGCTGTAGTGCGGGGAAACAGGGCAGTTACAGGTGACTGAAATGATTCTCTTCCTTCATCAGCTCTTCTACCCAACTCCTAAAAATATATTGGACCTCCTTCAAGCACTGGATGCAGCCAACCAGTTGGATATGATCTCTTCAGTCTGGGAAGGTTAGTGACAGCCACATGGCTACATAGGCAGTTTATGTGAGAAATGTCAGGAGTGATGCAAAGTGGGAGCTAGTTTGGAAATTTCCCATAGCTCAGAATAGCCACGAGGTTGTTGTATGAAAGGCAGAACCAATAGCACAGACTATGGGAGAGATCATGGCTGTGTCACAGTGAAGTGTCAGTGTCTTGGAAAGCTGAATGCTTACAGAGAGTAGTACCATAGCCAACAGCCCAGGTTTAACTAGGTTTAACTTGTCTAAATTATTTGCCTGTTCTTTGCCCCTTAAGAAGAGGAGACAAGAATGCTGATGCACGCTTAGCACACAGAAAAGATCTGACTGTCACCAACACTGAGGGGACAGACAGGTTCTTGTAGGCATCCTTGGCAGAATGGTGATAGCACTAATTTGTAGTGGAGGTCTCCCTGGCTACAGGGGTTGTGAGTCTCACTGTCCAGCAGCAGTTCAGGTCTATGTTCCCTCTTAGGACTGGTAGCTTCTTGATTTTACAGACAATGCTCTGTTGCTGTTTCCTTCCCTGTTCTGTGACAGGGTCATAGCCAGGTTGGCCAGTGCCAGGGACCTGGAAGGCCATTAGCAAGGCAGCACCCAGGTGGTCTGGCTCCCAGGAATCTTGAGGCCAACAGGGAAAGGAAGAAGTCTCTTTGGTTCATGTACTTGCTGCACAGGACCTTTAGGACCCAATAGTGAGGGGAAAGGGAAATAATATGTGACCCACTCAGTCACAGAGAATGGCTCTTTGCCTCATTAAATGTGTTAATTGTACTGACCACACTATCAGCAGTTGGAACAGGAGCTACTGGTCACACCTAACTAGTGTCTTTCTCTAAACAGATGTGAAACAGTTGGGGTTTAGCAGGAGACAGGAGCTGCTGGAAGAGTTCTTGTCTTTGATGAGCAGGGATGAGCACCCTGATGAGGTAAGGAAGCTGCTATGGTGAACAGCTGAGCACCACACAGCTGCTTGCTCACTCCTCCCTAGTGGGATAGTGGAGACAACTGGGACAGGAAAAGTGCAAAAACTCAAGGAGTTCATTCACCACCTCCCATCACAGGCAGGTGTTTAGCCATCCTCAGGACAACAGGGCTGAAAAGCTCATGTGTGATGGTTACTTGGAAGGAGAAATGCCATCACTCCTAATGTATCCCACTTCCTCCTTTCTCCAGCTTTTATCTGCTGAGCATGAGATACCATGGTATGGAATATCCATTGGGTCATTTGGGGTCAGCTGTCCCAGCTGTGTCCCCTCCCAGCTCCCTGTGCACCCCCAGCCCACTCACTGGTGGGGTGGGGTGAGGGAGCAGAGAAGGCCTTTGCTGTGTTAGCACTGCTCAGTAGTAACAAAAACACCCTAACATGCTTTTCATTCCAAACCCAAAACACAGTCCCAGAGAAATAAAGAAGAAACTATGAAGAAATTTAGTTCCATCCCAGCCAAAACCAGCAGGGAAGTTCAGTGAAAACAGCAGAGATGTTTCCCTGTTTCTGTGTACATAAATGTTGTAGTATTGTCCCTGGTCAGTCCTAGGGGTCCAGTTCCAGTGCAGAAGCCACTGCAGATTTACAGATCCGTGTGAGCTTATTCAGGCCTGCTAAACCCTTTGAATTGTCTTCAACCTGTAGAGAAATCTCAAGTTAACACAGAGCAGGATCACTTCCTTACTAGGGTTTGGAAAAGTAATGCAGCCCGGGCAGCCATGTCTCTGGGGAAGCACATGACAGAATTCAGGGATTTTTGCCAAGGATTTTATCGCAGTAACTGACTGAAGAGTGTTAAAAGACACATGTGTTCTGCAGAGTTTTCCAAGCACAGCTGTCCCTGCAAAGCCACCTTGGAGCTTGGCTAGTGGGGACAGTTGTCCTGACAGAAGTGAGATTTTCCTGCCAAGAGTAATTGCTGTTAACTCACAAATTTAAATCACTTATGGAGCAAACCTGTAGAAGCTGCAGGAGAAATTGCACTGAAAAGGTTATGTTAACTCTAGAGCTCTGGGGATTAATAGCACAATCTTTTCACAGATTCAGCTGGCATTTGCCAAGTGTGCTGAAGACATCAAAGCTCTCCATGAGCCAGCTGGGAGGGAGCAGGTCCCGTTGGAATGGACAGGCAGTGCTCTGGGCAGTGTTGTTGTGCTGTTTTCCAGGGCTGGGAGGACCCAGGATGCCTGGTACGTCTGGGCTGTCATGAGCTCTTGGCTCCCTGGCACTTAAGGCTTAATCACAAAAATCAAAACCTAACTCTGATTGCCTAGTGCAGACAAAGGGAGGGGATGAATCCTACTGGGAATGTAGGTGGGGTTTTTTCTTAATGGTATTGTTCATTCTTGGCACCAAGTTACAGTTGTCTGTCTTAAAAATTAGGTTTAAAAGTTAACATAGTAACTGGTGTGGAGCCTCATTCAGCTGGTTATGGTTTGATTATCACTTCCCTGAGCACTGCTGATTGCTTACAGTTTACCATCTTCTGGTTTCTTAGAATTCTTCGGAATTCAAACTGCTAAAGATATGAATTAGTTTAATTAAACTAATTTTTAATTAGAATTAACCCTCATTAAAATTCTAAAGAGACTGTTTTTAGAATTCTCCATTTACTGTCCTGCATGCTCTGAACTTGAATTTAAGGTTCTGAGCTATTTTCTGTTAAATACAGATGTTCCCTTTGCACTGATTCATTTGAAACACAGAAGTGGCAAGTACCCTTCTACAAATATGTAACATTTGAAAGTAAACTTGCCACCAGCAACACTTTCTATGTTTTCATGCAGTAGTTTAAGATATTTTGTGTTGAACTAATTGTGTTAGCTGGTACAGATTGCATTTGTGAGACCATGACATGGCATTCAGATCTGTGGGGAAGGTTGTTCCATGAATTTGAGTTTACCTGTGTTTCAACAGGTGCTTATTCTAGAAATTGAATATCTGTTCCTACGTTATGTAGGTCTTTTTAATGATTGTTTTCTTTTGAATAGGAACATGATGAAGCATTTCCAGCAGATCAATAGGATTCCTACGTAAGTACTATTAGGTTCTTCAGGTACTGAGTTTCCCCTTTGGTTTGATTTCTGTTATAGAATCAAGGAATAGTTGGGGTTGGAAGGGACCTGTAAAGGTCATCTGGTCCAACCTCCAGTTATAACTGACAGTAGTGATCCATTTACTCCCAAAACACGAGTGTATGTGTCTGTCCCTGTGAGCATGGCTGTTTATCCAATATCTGTTTATCCAATGGATATATTCCAAGACATTTCTGTCTCAAAACATGTTGAAAATGCATAGGTAGGGAGGGGGTTAAGTGCTTGGTCCTTGAGATGTCATTAACTGAAGCTCTGGGCCATGGAGGGCAGTGACACTGGTGAACTCAGCAGTACAGATCAGTCTGAGCAGGACTCCTGAGGACATATGTTTTCCCCTGTCTCAGAAAAATTCCAATATGCTCTTAACCAAGCACAGGTGCTTCAGAGGATTTCTGAGGACAAGTTTATCAAGTCAAATCCTAAATCTCACATGGAACTCTGTTAGGCTACAGCAGTTTGCTTGTCTCAGGATTTTGGGGGTAAACATCTGTTTGAAGTAGAACAGAACTTCTAAGGGACAGTAATGTGGTTTGTTTGGGTGGTTTGTTTTTTTTTTTCAAATAAGAAATTGGAGTTTGCCCAAGCAAACACCACGAAGGTATGTGTTAGCAAAGGCCACACACCTTGTGGCACTCTGTGCCTGCCCTTTTCTGCTGGGACAAGAGTTCCCAAACTCACCACATTGGTACAAGGTGAAGATGGGTGAAATTCTGGTGGGAGCAGAGTTGGACTGGTTGAGTGATTTGAAAATGGCACCTCCTCTCCCTCTCTAAAGCACAGGCTGTAAGGTAATGGCCTCCTCTCCCATGACCCTGTGAACAGTCACTGTTTGCCTTTCCCTTTGCAGTGACAAAGTAATGGATGAGTTCTGGACCTGTGCTAAACAAACCAATTGCCCAGATGAGGCAATTGAGCTGGTGAAGCTGGCAGCATCCCTTGGCCTTCCTGCATCTCAGAGGCTTAAATGCAGAACAGAGGAGGAATTTGAACTCTCTGAAACACAGAAGTAAGTTGGAATTTTTCACGTTACTGCTGAGGGGGTAGAGTAGACAAGGTGTTGGAGGGATAATTCCTGCAGAATGGCTGCTCTGACAAGGGATCAGAGAGCACAGAATGATGTGCTGTTAACTCTGGGACTAAAATGGCCCCTCAGTTTCTGATTCCATGTTGTATCCACCCACCTAGGAGGGGAGGAAACTCTCCATGATGGGGTTAGTCATATCTCATCACTCAGACCTATTATTCTTTGTCAGTCTTTTCCTAGCTGGGTCTGGCTGCTTAAGGCACTGCTCCAGCCTAGTAAAAGCAGGGGAGTGGTATAGAATGGCCCTGCACATGCAGGTTCTGAGGCCACCACTGCTGAGCTGCTGCAGCTGAGCTTAAATGATGGGCTGAGCCTTGTGGGACTACAGTTCGGAGCCAGTGGTCGGGTCCAAGGGAATGAATAAATATAAGCCCAGCAGCTGTCCCAGCACTTTGAGGGTAACTGAAGTAGGCTGCTATTTCAAGAGGAGCTGGGTGTGCTTCCAGTAAATGCTGGGTGGACCTGTCCTTTGAGGACCGTAGGCATCAGCCAGCCCATAATATTCCCTTTGGCGTGGGTTTGCCCTGGTTTGGGATCCCTTTTCAAGCAGAAGTCATAACTGCTGACTGATCACTGAACTGTTGTACATGGCAGGAAGACACTGGAGAGTATCAAGTGGGACAGCGACAGCAGTGATAGTGACAGCGACAGTGACCGTGAGTAGCTGTCCCTCTTGCCTTCCATGGGGAAAACTGGGAGCAACCACTGCTGAGACACCAAGAGCTTTCTTTGAGGAATGCAGTACTGAAGGGACAGCTTCTGGGAGGTGCTGCAGTACTACTGAGCACTCAGCATTCTGGAACAGGACCTGCTTGGCAGGACACATCCTCGTTGGAGCAAGGTAGAACCTCTTCCACACCACCACCTGCTGGCACTGGCTCCTGCCTTCTTAAACAGCACCACTGAGGTACCAGAAGACTGACAGCTTGAACAAGACTTCACTTGGGCCTCCTGTGACTTGACCCTGTGCCAGATTTAATTCCTTTCCCACTAACTTGAATGAACTACTTAAATACCAAGTTTACTCCACCTGTAAACACTGCAAGTAATACAACACTCATTGCCTGTGGTGTTACTGCTCATCCTTTAGGTGTTTTGGGACAGGCTGTAGACTGTAAATATTAAACTACACTCTGTGCAGCTGGAGACTGTGTCTAATAAATGGCTGACATTAAAGCTGTTTGTATTCTGATAATCCCTGAGCAAAAGTGGTGATTATGAAGTGTTGCTGCTGCTCTGTGAGAGAGTAAGTTGAAGTTCAGGCAGAACAGAGCACTGTAAAGCCAACGAGAGGCCTGGGAAGACCATTAACTGGCCCTCACAGCATTGTGCTGTTGGTCTCAGCTTGTATAGCAAGCTTGAAGGTTTTTTTTAAGGTAGTTATCCTGAATGGGCAAAGGATTGCTCCTGAGAGAAGAATTACACTGTATTCTAGTGAAGAATAAACAGTTGATTCTCTTTGTGAAAACTAAAACCTCAGTGTGGATGGTGCTGCAGGGGGTAGAGCCAAGAAAAAGGGCTTTCAAGAATAGTGACACACTGCTTTATCCTGCCACTGGTTTAAAACTGGAGCAGCAAATAGACAAAGCCCCAGTTGCTCATTTCAGCAAGAAAGTACTAAGTTATCAGTATCTCTTCGCTGATGGCAAGAATTAGGGGAAAGTTAAGGAAGGAGCTTGGCTGAACAAAGTTGCTTCCTGATAGAAATACCTGGTCTAAAACTGCAGCAGAGCAGGTCTGACAAGAGCCGTACCAAGTGTATGCTCTGACAGCAGCTTATGTCTCTGCATCCTGTACTCATACATGGACTACTGTTTTTAAAGCTGTTACAGATGAATGAATCACAGCAGTGAATTCCTGCTCCTTGAAAGGAGCAAAATCAAGTTTTAATTCTTCAGGTGATGGAGAAAGGCTGTGCTTGTACTGCCCAGCTATATTTGATGTTTAAACAGGAGACTAAACAGGAGCAAGTGGTTGAAGTCTTGTTTTATTCAGCTGACAAAGTGGCAGATGATTAATGGCAGGTTACAAACATTATGGCTGGATCACAAGCCCACTTGGTAAGATGGGGAAACATAACTCTTACACAAATTGTAGGGAAGCTTCCTGAAGTTGGTTGTCAGGATAGGTCAAAACCATTAAAAATACAACAGGTGGTGAAGTTAAATACAGTGCAAGGAAACAAGACCATACCCGTGCTTTGATGTAATGCTTCCAGTCCCTGCCAACAGCTTGATTTGAACCCTCAGGAGATGATGGGATTTCCTTTCAGTGCTGAACTGCCTCCAAAGCTACAATCCTAGCTCACTGCACTTGAGTTGTTCCCAACCCCACGGCACTGGCGTATGCTGTCAAGATATCCACAATTTGTTTGGTTTCTAGGGTCATCCGCGCTTCAGTCAGCCAGTCGTGTGCCACCCTCCGCGACTCTCCTCTCAACTGGTTGACAAATTTGGCTGCCAGCTCCAGGTCACCATGCTCGATGCAGTAGGAAGCATAAGACAGTAACTTAAACGTGTCAAGGTCATCAGGGCTGAGCTCGGCTGGAGGCTTCAGCTGCTGAGGGTGAAACACCAGCAGCGACTGCAGGTAGGACAGGAAGTATTGGTACAAGCTGTTTCTCGTTTCGTCGATCATGGCCACTCGTTTTGCCAGTTTTTGGACTGTGTGGAAACGTGCTCTGAGGGCCTCCTCGCTGTACACCCCCCGTGTCAGGGACTCCTGAGGGAGAGCTGCTGTTAAGGCTTCCGTGAAGGCGTTGTCGGAGCAGCTGGCTTTGATGGCCTTCACCGCCTTCTCCAGGGGCTCCGTGGGACTGTCCCCTGTGGCTGTTCTCATGCAGTATTTGAGTGCTTCCACGGACAGCCACAGCTGATGAGCCTTCCTGGCTTCCTCCTCTGCCACTGCATGACCTGCAAAGTAAGCCAAGAAGGGATTCAGCTGTGGGCACACATGTATTTGAACACAAGCCATCCCTCTCCACACTGCCTTCCACAGCAGTCACCCCCTTGGCACATGCTCTAAAGCAAGTCTGTCCCACAGTTTATGGCCAGAACAAGACAACAGCTTTTGGGAGAACCACTGTGGACTCACTCAGCTGGGAGTTGCTCAGCAGTGTGGCAAACCCAGGCACTTGAGCCATGTGCCTAAGCCTGGGTTTAGGCACACAGGTTTGGGTAATGTGCCTTTGGGGATCATGACTTTACTCCTTCAAGAAATGGGATTTCAGTGCTCACTCTCGACTGCTTGCTCAATTCCCTTCAGCCTGGCATAGGCAGTGTTGATATCCAAGGTGAAGTTGTCAAGCTGTTCCTGAGTAAGGCGTCTGAACTGCATCTCCTGGTCACTGAGCTTCTCTGACAAGTTCTGAAACAGCAAGTTATGTGCATCAGACCACAATAGCAGTTAATTATATTTACCTTAATTTTAAGACATGTTTCTACAAACCTGTTGTCCTTGCTAAGGACAATGTACACAGGAAATACAATATACCAGTAAGAAAAGCCTTACTGGGGTGAATTCAACAGTTCCTGCACTTGTGTCAAAAATTTGTCACGTATAGCAATTGCTTTTAAGACCGATCTGAATGAACCCTACACATTGAGGCACTCTAAATCACCTCTTTTTGGCTGCCCAGGGAGGCTGTGGACACCCCAACCCTGGCAGTGGTCAAAACCAGGTTGGATAAAGCCTTGAGCAACCTGGTCTAGTGGGAGGTGTCCCTGCCCAGGGCAGTAGGGGTGGGACTCTAGATCTGTTAAGGTCCATTCCAACCCCTAAAATTCTCAGATTTCATGAGGTAAGCTTGGTTTCCCCTCTCCAGCCTCCATTTCCATCTCCTGGAACATTCAGGACACCTGTCCTGTGAAACATGTGCTTTGCAAGGGTCTAAATACTCTAATTCGCCTGGGGACTCTTCTCCCTTACCTGCTCAAATTCCACCTTTAGTTCCTGCTCCTGGATCTTCAGAACATCTCTCAGGTGGTCGGTGTGGGCAGCAGCCTGGCGCCGGAGCTGGGTCCGCATCTCGCTCTCCATCACCTCTCGCACTTCTTCAACCTGGGCACACAGGAGCTCTTGTCACTACACTGTTTATTCACTGCTTGTCACACATTGTGTCACACACCAGTGATTAAAGAGGGTACATGTTACAGCAGTGGCATTGACAGAGACCATGTCTCATCTTAAAAAGCTGCAGAGTTCCAGTTTTATAGCTGAGCCGTTCCCTAAAGATGGTAAGGAATATCTTCGTGCTCCACAATGCCAGTAACTGGTGGTTTGTGCATATCAAAATAGTATGTAAAAAAATACAGCAACACATCAGGTGTTTCTAAACCAGCTTCCAAACTAAGAGACTTACCTTCTCCCTACAGGCTGTAGTACTGGGTTAGTCACAGTGTAATAAAATGGTAATACCCTTTTTACCTGATCTTGTATAGAACAGCCACTTAAGAGAACCCAATGCCCAAATTCCTCCATTTTTAAGTTGCACTTGCCTCAGGTCCAAAGCAGTATTAAAATTCTGAGATTCCACAGTCCTTTTGAAAGAACTCAAACCACTGGCACAGAGTGGAAGAACATGGAGATACCTCCTGAAGGCAGGAGGCAGGAACTGCATAGCCCTGTAACAGCCATACTGAGTCAGATCAAACACTGGAGGCACTGGCACAGGTTGCCCAGAAAAGCTGTGGATTCCCCATCCCTGGAAGTGTTCAAGGCCAGATTAGATGGGGTTCCGAGCAACCTGGTCTAGTGGGAGATGTCCCTCCCCATGGCAGGGGGTTGGAACTAGGTGATCTTTAAGGTTCCTTCCAACCCAAACCATTTTGTCATTCTACGATTTATTTTGATCCAGTAATCTTATCTCCAACAGCAGACAGGTAACAGCAAACTCATTCCGTTTTGCTGTATGATTTTACCATTCTAAGTTCACAGGAATTTCCTTGCTCAACACCTCCTTTCCACGCTTAGTCTGGGGGTGACTCTATCTGAAGTCTCCCACCCCTCAGAACATCCCAGTTGCTTTTCTGTGCCCTTCCTCTAGCTCTTCTACCTCCTTTTCAAGCCAGAGATACAATCAGGTGTGCTAGGCCACTTTACCTTCTTCTCCTGTTCTAGTTCAATCTCGCTTTTGTGACGCTCCAGTGCTTTGGCCACAGCTGCCTCAAATGCTTTTTTATCTTCAAGTTTCTGCTTCTCCAGGGCTGTCTCAATGTGCTGCTGCTCCCTCACTCGCTGCTCAGCCAGCTCCCTGTTCAGCTGGTCGATGCGCCGATGGGCGTGTGCAATGAGGGAGTTCAGGTCGTCTGTGGATAACTGCCCAGCTAAAGGAAACACAGGGGATTAGGGTGGGATGCAGAGAAACTGCCACCAGGGTGGCTCACCCACCTGCCTCTCTGTGGGGCTGACCAGTGAGCTTGTTCTGTGTACACCCTCTGAGCACTTCAAGCCCTTGACTTGTGCTAATGCCCACCCGAGGCCACTTTCAGACCCACACTTAAAACTAAGTCCTTTTATTCTAGGACTTTCATTTTAATTTCTCTAAATTATCTTAAGTTTCTTCCAAATTATTCCCAGCTATTATTTGCACTCACAGATCCATGTCACAATCAGAGGAGACTGCTGACAACTGCCCATGTCTTGGCCTTTACACCACCACATATCTTCCCCTGTGCCAGTACACAGAGCAGCAGGGAATGCAAACCCTTGAGCAGTGATACCTCCAGCAGGTACAAGCTTACAGAAGTGTGAGCCTGAACACACTGCAATGGTAGACAGCCAGAATTATGTTCTCTCTTCGACAACCCTCCAGACCACCTGCTCCAAACATATTTCTGACCCCATTTGGTACCTTTCAGGTTTGGCTACTCAAAGAGCAGCAGGATTAACCACCACATTGTATCTGCTAAGTAGAATACTCTTTTTTTTCTGCTGGGAGGACCCAAGCTATGCCTGCAGCATTTGGTGACCTGAGAAGAGCTCATTGTGCACTAGCTGCCAGCTACATCTCCTGTATGGAAAACCAGGGCTACTTGGGAAAGCATTGCTGCAGAGTCTGAAGCAACACTGCTCGTGCCCAGCAGCAATGAGCTCAGCTGCTGGACTCAAGAGCATTCCAAACAGAACAGTCTTGTGGTTTAAGCCTTATGTGCAAGATTAGTGGAAAGGATCTCAAAGCATACCTCAACCTGAAATGTTCTAGGAATGTCACATTTCACATCTTTGTTGGCACTGCTTGTAATTTAAAGCCATGCACCACACAAACATAAAAAAGGACAAAGAGGAGAGATGACATTCACAGGACCAGAACAAGTGACAGTAACTCACCTAAGTCAGATATCTCTGCAACAGAAAGGAAAGAGGTTGGAAAAGTCAATGCACGTTCACTACAGCAAGGCAGTCATGCAAAAATAAAACTGAAAACTAAGAGCTTATCTACAGTGACTTAAACACGAGTCCAAGTCTTTAGGAATTCAGGAAGAACAGTATGTCGAGTATAAAAGTCTCTATATCACAGCAAGATGTAGCCCAAGACACCCCAACCACTAAAATCACCTTGGAAACCCACAGATGGACATTTACATTCAGCCAAAGCAAAGAACACAATTTGAAGTAGGAAAGGGCAAGAGGACACTGAAAATCTTAGTCTGACATTTCTAGGTTCTTACAAATCAGAAGCAGTTGGTTAACAAACAAATTCCCCAGTAGCAGTGAGAGTCAGGGACCCCAACAAGTCAGTCCCATACACTTCAGTAGGTCACATCAGTATGAAATGGAGCACATGGAAGCTCCCAGGAGCTTCCCTTTCCTCCCACAGGAGGGATGTGATCACAAACCCAAGATGTTCTCCTTCTATCCTGTGCAAGGGAAGGCAGCTCCATCCCCAAGATGCCTAAAAAATTTGTTTTCTTCAAAACTAACATCCCAAAAGCAAACTCCACAATTTATGTTTCCCCCACATATACTGGGGGTGTGGTTGGCTGTTTTTTTTAAAACAAAACCTGACCAATTACAGAGATCTGGTGTATTCATTTAGCCAGGAAAATTATTTTGTGGCCTAAGGTCCACATTTCTAAAGCATAAAGGAGCATTAAGAAAGACTCTGTTGTAATTCCTCACTGTAGACTTCAAGAAAATATTAAGGCAATATTAATACATTTTTTTCAAACAGTAGTTATCACATCTATAAACTAATCAGAAATAAAGCCATGACAGCTGCCTCTGGACACTTATTACACTCATGTTAAACCCTGACTGGAAATACCTGGGAAGGGTTGGAGGTTTTTTAGGGAATTAATTTTTTTTAAAACTACCACAGGCAGTAATTGCTCCATGGACATACCACACATGTTCTTGCAGTAGCTTATCCACAGTAATAGTGAACACACATTCCACCTGCTGCAACTCTGTTTGTCTTTAAAAACAGAGGAGTTCAGGTGAGTAAAGGAACATGTGGGCAAGGGGTGTGCAGAGGGGACTCCTGTGGATGAGCTGACTGTTCACTGCCTTTGTGCAGCACTGGCTGCTGTTACAGGTAAGTTACTGTGTCAGTTTAATTTAAAAACATGTACTGGGCCAGGCAGGGTATGAACAACGAAATCTCTCAGTTTCAATGGTGATGTAGAGACATGCAAGGAGTTCTTTATCATTCTGTAATAACAGTGTTTTATAATACCTATAATCACAGAGTCAACCAGACATACATTTCATCAGTGAGCAACAGATTAGACTCATATCTGGAGTGACCTGGCTCCCTCCCTGGAATACCAGGGCAGGGAAGAGATGTTCATACAACCATATGGTATTTATCATACAAGAGCTGCATTTGGTGACACTTCCAATACAACACAGGTGTCTCCAGAATTCATGCTCTTCTTAACACCTGCTTTAGATTACTGAACTAATTTTCACTTCAAACCAACCAACCAACCAATGTGAAAATTGGGATGCTGGACACTGACTGGCTGCAGTTACAGAAGCACTACAAACCAGTGTGACCACCATGCACAATGTGAGACTTACTCATCCCCTTCCAGCCAGGCTGCACGTCAGGGGTGATGCTGTCCAGCTCCCGCTGAAACTCCTCTCTAGCTGTAGCCACCAGCTCGTGGTACTGAGCTACTATCTTGGCCTCAGATTGTGCTGCCTGAACCTGTACCAAACAAGAATGAGATCCGTTTATTTTTCAAGGCAAGTAGTGAAATTGAAGGCAGACATAATTTAAAGCCAGGCCCTGAGTTACTGGCAGATACCACTCCCCTCCATCCCAACCAAAGCAAACTCTCCTGGGGAGCACAAAAACCCACCTTGTGGTATCAAACTTCTCACATACAATATTTGCTAGAACTATCACTGATATGTTCTGTCTCACATGCACACTGTAACTGGACAGCCAGTCTGTAGCCCAGACAGGACCAAAAGAGCATCTTAAAATCAGTTCATATCTGTAAAGATCTTCAGCCCTTTTTCTCTGCTTAGAGCTATCAAGCTAAGCCTAGCAAGCCAAGCTTGTGACAGCTGCTCTCCTCAGTGAGTCCTGATGTTGCCAGTATCAGGCTAAATTCACTCCAGACACACCTGATGAATTATCAGCTGTCTTGCAAAGGGAGATAAATTTCACCTTGACATTTCTTTCCCCAGTCTTCTGAACTGGAAGTGATTTACTCACCAAGTCATTAGCACACATTGTTTCAATTCCTCCCTAACCTCACACTAAGTTCCTCTTGGAACCAAACTGAAAGAATTACAAGCCATTGACAGGAAGGACTGACACCAATCAAGCTGGCTGGAGACTCTTTCAGGCAAGAACTCAAGTCCTAGCAAAGATCTTGCCATGTCTAATTACTGGCAGCATAACCAGCTCAAAGACTGAGTACAGCTCCCAAAGGACAGATTTACACTTTATCAGTACTTGGCCCCCTGCAGAGGATTTGGGAATGGGAGGTCTGCACAAGCTGCCAAGGATCCCTGCTCTAACGACAGTTATAAACAGTCTGAGCCAGCTTTACCTTTTTCACCACATTGTCCAAGTCAACGATCATATTATGGAGATTTTCTTCGGCAGCAACAATGTGAGGTTTGGCTCCTGCGAGCTGAGACTTCTTGGCATTCTCAATTACACCCTTCATCTTCTCTAACTCCTCTCTGGAAAGAGAAGCAGCTGCTAAATGTAACACATACAAGGCTTACCACCCCAGAGAAAAGTTTACTTTATGCTGTTGGTATTTACAGGAAGAACTACTGGCTAACTCTACTAGTACTTCCCATCTACCAGCTCTATGGCTAAGATGCTGCGATTAAAGACTATTTTTTCCACAGCCTGAAACCTAAAGATGTGAGTGTGGCTATTCCATGTGAAATGAGAATTATTTATACTGCAATTAGTATTCAAGATTTAGCTGGAGGGGGAAGATGAAACTTCACTGGAAGGAGTTAGTGTTAGTAGAACTAAGCTAGAATTAGACCTCGGACATTTCCAGTGCCTAACAGAGCAGCAAGGAAACATTTTTAATACAGGTGGCTTACGCTTGCAGAAGTGTTTTGGACATGGTGACTGGTGGAGATTAATGAGGATGGGAGAAAATTTATAGAGCTCTATAAAGATAGATTATATGGTTTTGGAATTAAGAACGAACTGCTTTCCTCAAGCACAATTGGAAATCAAGGAAAAAGTGAAAAAGCTTTCCTTTTCCAAATCCATTCAAACCAATGGAGGTTTCCAACAACCTCACTGGAATAAGGAACAAGCTTTAAAATAAACAAATAAATAAAAGCAAAAGCATTCAGTAGACCGACAGAGAATAAAAGCTGGTGCACCTGGGGTTTGTGTTAGCTTTGTTTTACTCAATGAAACCTCAGTTACACCTCCCACTAATTTTAGTCAGCACAGCAACTTCAAAGACAAGTGCAGTCTATAATATAACAGCAGCCATGCAGCTTCAAGGACGATGTTACCCTCCCAGCCTCAGCAGCATCAAAGCGTTTCCAAATTTATTTTTAACCTCATTACAAGGGCAACTTAGAGATATTGGCTGTCATCTTATTTTGGGACTCTAATCCCTGTGCAAGGAGCCTGCACACCACACTCAGTGCACACCAATGTGGTTCATACAGAACCCTGACTACCAGCACTGCTCCCTAGCAGAATTCCAGCTTTTCTTAGGCATGTGCTTAGTAAAAATCGAACCTTAAGGGCAACTCTGCTGACAGAGGGAACTGCCAAAGGATGCTGGAAGTTTTAATCTTTTATTACAACTGAAAGCTGGTGATGTTACTGATTCAATACACAGTGCAGTTGTGGAATCATCCTAAAACGGTCTGGGTTGGAAGGGACCTTAAAGATCATCTAGTTCCAACCCATCTGTCACAGGCAGGGATACCTTCCACTAGATCAGGTTGCTACAAGTCCCATCCAATCTGGCCTGGAACACTTCCAAGGATGGGACATCAGCAATTTCTCTGGGCAACCTGTGCCAGTACCTCACCACCCTCACAGTAAAGAATTTCTTCCCAATATCCAATCTAACCCTGTCCTCTGTCAGTTTGAAGCCATTCCCCATGTCACTACATGCCCTTGTCCAAAGTCCCTCTCCAGCTCTCTTGCAGCCTCTTTAGGTACTGGAAGGTGCTAGGAGGTTTCCCCAGAGCATTCTCTTCTCCAGGCTGAAGTCCTTACAATAGGTTTAATATTAACAAAATTATCCAAAAATAATACTACAAGGAATGTGGATTTTTTTAATCTTACTTGAGCATACCAGCACTACATGTAAGTACTAAGGAGACATACAAGTCCTTAAAAGAAGAACAGGACTGTTTCAGACTCTTCGGTACAGTGAGGACTATAGGTCCCCAAGACATGTACACTGCAAGTTAAAATATTCTTTAGTGTATAAGGTGACTCCATACTTCCTAGAAACTCATCTCATGTTTGCCAGTCCTCAAATGAGCAATACTAACTCACTACTCCAAGTCTTACATCAAGCAACTCACTTGGCTTTCAGAAGGGCATCAGCAGCTTCATCCACGGCTCTCCTCCGGTCCTTCAGCGCCTCCTCCAGCGTGCGCCACTGCGAGGTCTTTTTCTCCCCAGCAGCCTAGGGAGCACAGATTCCTCATTAGGGTCATTACAATGACTAAATAAGAGAGTTACCAAAAATGAAAGACTGCAGAGATTCACATTTCCTTCAAACTGAGTGACTGTCATGTTTTTCAACAGCACAGCTGCAAGCTCTACAGTTTTTCTCTTCCAACTTTTTGCTTTGGTTATGTTTGATTCTTAATTTTTTTTTTCCCCCCGAGCCACAGACATTTGCCCACACAAGATTTTACATGAGGATCACTCATGTATGGTGCCACAATGTTTGGGTGAGAAATCTTTACATGTACTAAAGTACCTAATGCTTTAAAATTGCTTTTAACCTTAATACTTGAAGTACCATAATACTATAAAGTTGTTTAATTTTAAAGTACACTTAATACTTCATCTTAAAAGCAAACTGTTAAGACGGTTAACTCCTAGATTAAATCTCAAGTGCTTGGTTAGTTGCCCACATGTCCCTGCTCATTGATTAAACAACTGAATTACATCTCTGCTCCAGAACAGAATGGGCAGTGGTGGTTCCACACAAACCCTGGCATGAGCACACCAGGACCACAAATGGTATCACTCAGACATCCACATCTCGTTTCCAGACAACAAACAAACAATTCAGCAAGTGGATTCTGGCAAAGGGAGTAAGTTCAGTGGTCATTGGGGCAGACAGCCTGACACTGACTAGGTAAGAAAAGGTCTTGGGAATTCAAGTACAATGAAATAAAATACAACATGAAAGTTATTAACATATTAACTTGAACTTTTTTCTTGCAACAGGGAAATAAAGGAACTGGGGAAAAAAACCCGACAACATTCAAAAGCAAACTCACTGTATTATTCAACTACACCACATCTCACAAGTGGAGAAAACAGTTAAAACTGTGATATAAGGAAAGACATCACAAAAGATTCCAACTTCATTTTTAATGGTGAGGTTTGAAGTTTTGTTGAACATAATGCAAAAAAAGTAAAATAAAATAAAAATTGTCCCCATTTCTCCAGTTTACCTCAGAGTTGTCCATGGCTTCCTTCAGGATCTGTGAATGGGCATTCACAGCCTGCACAGCTGACTCCTGAGCAGTGATAGCCTGAAGGGTTACACGAGCAGTTGTGCTTAGAGCTCCTTCCAGAGTTGCTGCAAGGGCTGGAAAAAAAATAGTCAATTAAACAATAAATAAAAGAGCTTTATAATTAGTAAAATGACATGTTACATCCTCTGCATTTCCTTACCTCATTTTCTATGACCCAGAAGAGCTGGTCAGTTTGGGATCTATGCTGTAGCCTACAGAATAAGAAAGGTGGCCAAAATGCCCTCCCCATTCAGAGAAGTACTAAGGTCCAAGTCTGAACTTACAGCACTAAACTACTCAGTGGAAGACCTTTCCCATGTTTTTGCAGGAGATGCATCTGATCCAATAGCTATATTCCACCCTCACTTGTTGTAATTATTATTAAGAGTAAACAAGTACATTTTTCCCAAGGAACATATATCCCAAAGACACAGTCAGCCTTCCTAGCCAAGAAGGTGCTGGACTCAGCTATCTATTCCTATTGGTACAGGAGCACAAATGAGCTATTAACTATTCGAACTGGAACCATGCCAGAATGGTTCATCAGTGTGAGCAGTGTCTGCTCACACTGATGACTGACACTTATTTTAATAGAGGTGGGGTGAGTAAACTCACCTTTCCACTAAGCAATCCTATGGATTTTTTCCAGTGTAACATCTCAACTTCTTCACTTGCAAAGAAGTCCTTGTATGAAGCAGACAACTAATGCCAAGCCTCTTCTTTCTGTCTGTATTGCCCTTTCACACCAGACAAAGCTCTGAACAGCAGCAGCAGACCAGAGCCAGCACATCTGCTCCAAACCTGTTCTGTCTAGTGCAACAACAGCCCAAGGCTTAGACTCTGACTAAAGACCAAAGCACCCTGAGAAAAGGCTGAGTGTGGTTGACACATCTGCCCACACCGTCCATGGGCACAGCAGCTGGGACAGGTTAGATCAATGCAGCATATACTGCACCAGGGCCTCTTCCACCACCAGCCCTTGCCAAGCACAGAGAGAATAATCAAATCAAAAGACCATGGCTCCCACAGCAGGCTGAAGCTTGTCCAGTGTGCCTCAGTACTGTAAAACTCCCTTTCAAGCCTATTTTCACAGGCTACACCTATGTTGACAGTAAACTCTCACTTACCTTAAGCACAGTTTCTGTTCAGCACCCTTGCAGTCCATGTCTCTACCCACCCTCAAAGATGCCTTCCCTCAGCACAGAAGGTCTGCAGAGCCACTGCAGGCAGCAGTGCTTGCACTGCCCTGAATCAGAAACCATCCTTCAGCACCTATCCATTTCTCCAATAGGCTGGTCTTCCTCAAATCCTCACCAACACTGCCTGAAGGATGACATGGAAGCTTTCTAGCACCACAAGCAACCTGCAGCCTGAGCTGGGTTTGCTTACAGCAGCTAAGGATCAAGGTAGCTGGTTACAGACTGCCTGGACATGCCAGACAGCAGAACACCATCTACAAAACCCATTCCCCTCTAATTGGCACTTACGAGCCCAACTGGAATACAGTGTCACATTTTGAGAGCCTCAGTACAAGAAAGATACAAACTGGGGAAAGCAGAGTGGAGAGGCACCAAGCTGGTGAGAGGATGGGAGCAGGTGACACAGATGATCTAGGCTGCTTCTAGCCTAGAGAAGCTGAAGGGGTGCCCTAAGCAACACTTTTCCCATGTAAAGGGGTGCTCCAGAAGAGACTGAACCAGGCTTCTCAGAGCTGCCCAGAGAAAGGGCAAGAGGCAACGGATTCAAGAGAAATTAACTGGACATATCAAGTTCTCCACTGTAAGAAGAGCTGGCAAAGATGCTTGGAGAGGTTCTCCATCCTTGGAGAGCTTCAAACCTCCAGGGGAGACCTAGAGCAACCTTCCTGTGGAAGGATCATTATTTATACTTTTAGAGGCTGGTCAAACACTGGAACAGGCTTCCAAGAGAGGTGGTTAACTGCAGACCTGTCAGTGTTTAAGAGGCATTTGGACAATGTCCTTAACAACATGCCTGAAGTTTTGGTCAGCCCTGATTTGGTCAGGCAGTGAGACTTTATGGCCATTGTTGGCCCCTTTCAACTGAAAGTCTGTTCTACTTCAACCTGCCCCTACTTTCCAAACAGGGGAATGGACTAGAGAACTTGGAAGCCAATTTCAACCCTGAATTTTCCATCATGCTTTGACTCTCAGTTACTTCTGAGTGGGTGGAAGAAGCTTCAATACCACCCTGCCAGCTCAACATGGGGACAATAACAAAGAGGTGCATAAGCAGCTTAGAACTCTAAAGCCAATGCAATTCCACAATTCTCTTGTCCCATAGGGCATGCACAGGAACACTAAGAGTAAAAACTTACCTGATATCTTCTCTTGCTCCTCTTTGTCTTGCTGGGCAAGCCGGGCTGCAACTTCTTCTGGTGACCTTTCTTTTATAGCATAGGAGCCTTCGTGCTCTTTACCTATTCAGAAGTAAAGCAGAGTTAACTGTTTCAGTGGAGAGTGCAAATTATTATACAGATTACTTGTAGGGGAGTAACTTTCTTATCAAAACTGATTTTTATAGTCAGTATTACTTCATAAATCTGACTTATGTCCACAGCCATGCTGAAACTACCTCAAGAACCTTTATAACCATAATTACAAAGGCCAGTCTCACATCTGCTGAAAGTTAAAGGTAGTAGCACGGACACTTCACATGTATCTGGAGATTTTATGTTGCCTAGTTACAAAACTACACAAAACTCTGAAGTAAAAGACAAAGCAAGAAGTGAGAAACACTGATGGAGCCAAGTTTAAATTTTAAGCGAATCTCTGTTCCTGGCTTTTTCCAGCTCTCCTTTGTCACGCTTAGGGAGTCCAACCAAAATAAGAAAGGATTAATGAGGGCTATGGTGAATCATAATTATACTTATTTCCTTGCCTACGGCTACTTAAAATGCCTTTAAGACTGAGCACTGACTTATATAATGCTGTTAATACCAACAGCAAGTTGCATCTGAACTGAGAAGAGAGACCAGACCTCTCAGCCTCATGCTGCAACATTAGGTCACCTCTGAAAAACGCTGATGCCACTCTGCAGCACGAATTTACTTACTGCTGGCATGCTGTTTATGAAATGTGCTCACAAAGAAATTAAAATAATATAATCTCATCTGACAGAGACCATCAGCTAGAAGGTGGCATCTCTTGTTGAGCTGACCAACAAACAGTTTCTTCACTTGGCCCCGGACAGAGATGATCTGCTGATCTGAGAGCCCCAAAGAGCAGAGGCAAACTGCATTGTACAAAGTTCAGTTCAGCATAAAGAGAGGCTTTGCTCTCGTGCTCATACCTATCCCTGTCTCAGGCATCAATCTCAGCTTCTTGGTACATTAAAAACCAATTAACAGATGACAAAAGCTTTCCTCTGCAAAAGGCACAAAGACTCACACATTTAAATACTGACAAACACCAACATAGACACAAGAATCTATGCATGTGAAACTACAGGATTTTGGGTTTCTTTGTTGTATTCATATGATTTTTTTCACCTTCTTCAGTCTGTATCCCTGGAGCTGGCACCGACATGGCTACACCTGTTGCAGAGATGATCTGTGCTGCAGCCTTGCCTGCTGTTAAATACAGTTACAGAACAAACTGGTTAGTACATGTAGCAG
>NW_008680870.1:0-10644 GCF_000695815.1 Acanthisitta chloris | reverse complement strand
AGCATCTTCAGCCAGAGGTCTGCCAAGCTGGCGAAGAGGTCTTTAAACTAAACTTGCTGGGAAAAGGGAACCTCAACTCATCCCACTCCTATCAGTTTGATGCCAGGGCCAGCAAGAGATGCCCAGAGACTAGGAGAGAGAGAAGTCAGCAGGAGAGAGCACCTGAAGGACAGCACAAAGAATTCTCCAGCCAGGAACTCAGCTTCGTCAGGGACCCAACTTCATCTCTATGCAAAGACACTCTCAAGGCAGAGGAGTTAGAGACAGTGCATGTGCCTGCAGGGCTGTGATCTTACTGGCATCACAGACATGGGGTGGGATGGCTTCTAGGACTGGAGTGTCGGAATGGAAGGATGCAGGCTCTTTAGGAAGGATAGGCAGGGGAGATGAGGAGGGGGGTCACCCTCTTTGTCAATGATCAACTGGAGTGCACAGAGCTCTGCTGGGAATGGATGAGGAGCCAACAGAGCTTCTGGGTCAGGAATAAAGGGAGGGTAGGGACTGGTGACATTACAGTGGGGGTCTGCTACAGGCCACCTGAGCAGCAAGACTGAGCAGATGAGGCCCTCTGTAGACAGAGAGAAACAGCCTCATATTCCCAAGCTCTGGTCCTCATGGGGAACTTCAACCACCCCAACATCTGTTGGAGGGACAACACAGCAGGGCATAAGTCATCCAGGAGATTCCTGGAATGCATTGATGACAACTTCCTTCTTCAAGTGATAGAGGAACCAACGAAGAGAGGTTCTGTGCTGGACTTCATTCTCACCAAGGAGAGGCTGGTGGGAAATGTGTGGTTCAAGTGCAGTCTTGGATGCAGGGACCATGAAATGGGAGTTCAGATCCTTAGGGCAGTGAGGAGGGCACACAACAAACTCACTATCCTGGACTGCAGGAGAGCAGACTTTGGCCTCTTCAAACATCTGCTTGGTAGAATACCATGGGATAAAGCCCTGGAGGGACAAGAAGCCCAAGGAAGCTGGTTGGTATTCAAATATCACCTCCTCCATGCTCAGGAACATCCCAACAAAGAACTAGGCAGGCAAAAACACCAGGAGGCCTGTGTGGGTAAACAAGAATTTCCTGGACAAACTCAAACACAAAAAGGAAGCCTACAGAGGGTGGAAGCAAGGAAAGGTAGCCTGAAAGGAATACAGAGAGATTGTCCAAGCAGACGGGGATCAGGTTAGGAAAGCTAAAGCCCTGATAGAATTGTGCTAAAGTTGTCCCTGTTCGGGGATGTCAAGGGCAATAAGAAAAGCTTCTATAGGCATGATAGTGATAAAAAGAAGGCTATGGAAGACATGGGCTCTGTCTGGAGGGAAACAGGCGACGTAGTTATCTGGGATATGGAGAAGGCTGAGGTACTAAATTACTTTTTTGTCTCAGTCTTCACCATCAGCCACACTGCCTGAGTCACAGGAGGCAAAGGCAGGGACTGGGAAAATGAAGAGCTGCCCACTGCTGGAGAGGATCAGGTTTAACACCATCTAAGGAACCTGAAGGTGCACAAAACCATGAAACCTGATGAGACTCTTCCATGGGTCCTGAGGGAACAGGCTAAGCCTCTATCCATCATATCTGAGAAGTCATGGCAGTGTAATGAAGTTCCCAATGACTGGAAAGTGGAAAACATAACCCTCACCTTTAAAAAGGAAAGTAAGGAAGACTCAGAGAATTACAAGTCAGTCATTCAAGTCACCTCTGCCTGGCAAGGTCATGGAGCAGATCTCCCTGGAAACTATGCTATGGCAAATGGAAAATAAGGAAGTGACTGGAAAAACAGCCAACATGGCTTCACCAAAGGCTAATCATGCTTGACAAATGTGATGGCCTTCTACGACAGGGTTATAGCAGTGGTGGATGAGGGAAGAGCAACTGATGTCATCTACCCGGTGCAAAGCATTTGACACTGCCTCACACAACGTCCTTGTCTCTAAACTGGGGATACATGGATTTGATGGATGGACCACTCAGTGGATAAAGAACTGGCTGGATGGTCACACACAGAGAGTTGTGGTCAGCAGCTCATTGTCCACATGGAGGCCAGTGAGGAGTGGTGTCCATCAGGGGTTGGTGCTGGGGCCAATACTGTTCAACATCTTTGTCAGCAACATGGACAGTGGGATTGAGTGCACACTCAGCAAGTTCACTGATGACACCAAGCTGTGTGGGGCAGTTGACATGCTGGAGGGAAGGGATGAGCCATCCAGAGAGACCTTGACAGGCTTGAGAGGTGGGGTGATGACAACCTCATGAAGTTCCACAAAGCGAAGTGCAAGGTCCTACACCTGGGTCATGGCAATCCCAGGCACACCTACAGGCTGGACAGAGAAGTCACTGAGAGCAGCTATGGGGAGAAGGACTTGGGGGTATTGGTGGATGAGAAGCTCAACATGATCCCGCAATAGATGCTTGTTACCCAGAAAGCCAACTGAGTCCTGGATTGCATCCCCAGCAGCGTGGGCAGCAGGTTGAAGGAGGTGATGCTCCCCTTCTGCTCTGGTGAGATCCCAGCTGGAGTGCTGTATGCAGCTATGGGGCCCCCAACATAAGAAGGATGTGGACCTGTTGGAGCAAGTCCAGAGGCCTTGAAGATGCTCAGGAGGCTGGAGCACCTCTGCTATGGAGACAGGCTGCAAGAGCTGGGATTGTTCAGCCTGAAGAAGAGAAGGCTCTGGGAAAACCTCCTAACCTTCCAGTCCATATAGGGCTACAAAGAGAGCTGGAGAGGGACTTTGGACAAGGGCGTGGAGTGATAGGACAAAGGGGAATACCTTCAAACTGACAGAGGGCAGGGCTAGATTGAATATTAGGAAGAAATTCTTTACTGTGAGGGTGGTGAGGCACTGGCACAGGTTGCCCAGAGAAGCTACAGATGCTTCTTCCCTGGAAGCATACAAGGTCAGGTTGGATGGGCCTTTTGGGTCTAGTGGAAGGTGTCCCTGCCCATGGCAAGGGATTTTGAAGCTCCCTTCCAACCCAAACCATTTTATGATATGTACTTTGGACATTGATGTTATTATTTCCAGAAAAAGATAATTTTCTGGACAGACAGCAACAAGGTATTAATTACACATACACACAGAGCCATGAGAGATAAACATACAAAGATGTCACAACTGCTTCTCTCCAGATCAGTTCCATTTGATCTGGCTTTAGAGTAGCTCAGTAAATAACCAAAATTAAGCTTCTTGTGCTTGCAATAAGAGAGGGAAAATGGCCTCAGAGTCCAACACCCCAAGTTCTCTTCCTGTGGAGTCTCATATCTGAACTATGCAGATCAGTCATTGTTTATCTTAGCTTCTAAATACCCTATAAAGTAAATACATTTCATAAAAATTAGGAGAGAGGGAAAGCTAAAGCCATTTTAGGCAAATTCTATGACTTAAAAAGAAAACACGATTAATTCTAACAAATTACAACACACTCATCTTCAGTCATTCAAAGGACTATTTTGATCTACCCTAGCACGTATGACCCAGGAGATCGTTAGGTCTTTTGCTTCTCTCTGCATGACATTCTATAAATTTACCTTCTTTTCCCTCTGAGGGAGCAGCAGCTTCTGGTTTGCTTATCTGGGATTTGGGAACAGGCTGTTTAGACTCTTTCATTACTTCTGCTACAGATGAGATCTGCAGTGGACCTTGTTGTATCTTGAGAAAACAAAAATAAGAAATATTATCAGCTTTCCAAACAGCTTGAAAACAGCAGCAAGGCCACACCATTTCTTGCCTTGATTTAATTCAGAAGGGATCTTTACAATTTTCACCTCTGCAAAACTAAGGGTAGTGGCAGTTTTCACCACAAACAAGTATTTTTGAGGTATGCAAAAAAGTTTCATGCCCCAAATATTCCAAACACTTCTGAGAGTGTTGAACACTACAGACAATGCAGAAACTGTAACTGTGGCTTCACTGCTTTCCCTCTGAAAGGCTTCAGATGCTGCTGGTTGGAGCAGATAAACACTTAACCAAACACAGTATTGCAAAGTTTTACGGTATTAATCCTTTAATATCCACTGTGCAAAGCCACAAGGTAAAAGTAAAAGGATCTGAGTTAAAGCAATGACTGGGCAGGTGATAACTTTGTCAGCTGATGGATCTGGTTTGCAAATTTACTAGTGCCTGGGAGGCACTAAGAGCTTGCATGATACACATCAAGCGTAGCTAAAACCAGAAGAGATACAGTTTTGTTAACTGATATTCCCCCACTAGTTAAGAACAGCTTTCTTACAATCCAATTAAAAATATTTTGGGCTTCTTGAAAGCTAAATGGCTTCTGAAAGCTCAGAACAGCCATGGCCAGAGCAGATTTTCAGCATTCTTGGATAACTGGGAAGCATTTGTTTTCAGATGCAGGAGCAGAGAAACTTCTAGGTTCAATTTCCGGAGTTGTACTGAAGGCAGTATCAGCTTTTCCTTTCTGCAGGGTCATACCACTAAGATTTCAAAGTATGATGCTTTTGCCTGGCTCTGTACCATTCAAATATTTACTCATTCAAAAATGTACTCTTTAAAGTAACTTCATCTTAGAGTTTTCTAATCCTGCTACACCACCAACTGCACTAAGCCTCTAGCAAAATAGTTAAATTCCAGCTGGTCACCTGCCCCTCTCTCTCCCCAGTTTATTTCTGAGTGTAAGCATAGCAGCTCTTCAGCTAGAATTCCAGCAGATTATTTTACTGTAAATAAACCCAACAGTTTTACAACCCACAGACCACAACACAAGATGATAATGGGCAAGGTACAAGCACCACTTAGAAGCACAAAGTAGTGCCTTAGTTCATAATTCTTCAATCTTCTTAATTTAAGAAACCTTTAAAATTCTTAAAATCTCTAAATTCTTAGCACACAGCAAAATTAATCAGAATTTGAAGCTCAAGAGCAGACACTCTCTTTAGGAAACAGGAGAATGGAAGGGTGGGGGGAAACACTTACTGGTTTCTTTGGCATTGGTATGCTGTAAGGTGCAGGGCCAAGTGCCATCTCAAAGAGTTTGTCAGAGTAGGGAATGGCCTTCTCCACGCTTTCCCGGAATTGTTTGTCATAGCTGGCATACAGGACAGTTCCCCCTATTCCTCCACCCACAAACAGGACACCTGCACCAATGATTTTGCCTACAGAAACACTGAGGAGGAAAGAAGAGTGAAAGCAATGTAATTTGAATGATATGACAAACATCAAACAGTTGTGAGCCTTCATCTTCCAGCTGAGGACCATCACCCTGTTCCAGGACCTGCCAACAAACCCACCACCCACTTTAAATCACCTTCAGCACCAGCAAACCCCTGGTCCCATCCTGGTTCGTGACTAACCCAAAGGCAAGGTGGCAACCCACAACTTCCCTTGTAAATACTGATCATCTTGATTAGCTTCCCCTAAATCTGACTTGAACCAACCAGGGAACACATAAAACCATAAGAGTTACTCAACAAAAAAAAAATAAATCCCACTGCTGCAATCTGCTCTCATGTAAAACTAAGGAGCAGATTCCCTCTTGGTCAAAGCACCAGCAGCAGTTCCACCCTCCAAACCCTTGTACATACCCGGACTCCCCCGAGTGTGTGGCATATCCACGGTACAGCCGTAACGGACGGAGTGACACTCTCCCACACTGGCTACTCTGCAAGGGGTGGAGGAGGCAAGAGTTAGCACTGAGCACATTTAAGCATCTCTCCACCTCAGTGGCAGTATCAGACTGATTTCTACCACCAGCTCATCAGGAAAGCAGAGATGGGCACCAGAACAGCAATGCAGGACTCTTTTCCCTAAACAAAGAACTTTCTCATGTGCAGCTTCCAGGCTAAGGGCTTTTTGAGAAATAATTATGCATTTTGAAAAATGAGGGGGGAAAAAAAAAGTCCTACCCCAGCTTATTTCTGCATTTATTTCACTGATTTATTTTCCCTAAATCCAGTCAGTTCAGATTCTCTTCAACAATCTTAGAGAATATTAAGGGGTTGGAATGAACCTTGAAAACCATATGGTTCCACCTCCTGCCCTGGGCAGGGACACGTCCCACTGGACCAGGTTACCCAAGGCTTTATCCAGCCTGGCTTTGAACACTGACAGGGTTGGGGCAGCCACAGCCTCCCTGGGCAACCTGTGCCGGTGTCTTACCACCCTCAGAGGAAAAAATTTCTTCTGAATATCTAATCTAAATTTCCTCTCTTTCTATTTGTACCCCTTACTCCTCGTCCTATCACTACAGTCGTGTGCTAGAACAGCTCAGTGTGAGCAGTGCAGAAGACAACAGCAGCTGTTTAAATACTTAAAACTATTTAGAACTATATTAAATACTTGAAACTATGTTTAATTCTGAAGACAAACAAGAAACTCTCCTTAAGCCTCCAAATCAAGACTTCTTCTCTAAGAAAATTAACAACATGTACATGTTCCAGATAGGCATCAGGTTATAATATAAATTAAATTACTACATGAAGAGTGATATTTCATTATATTCTACTTAACAAAAAACACATTACTCAAGATTTTTATCATCTCGATATTTTAGATGAAAATTAGGATTTACCAGAAGGACTGGTTAAGCTACTCTAAGCCTACAGAAGGAAACACACTGTTCCCCTCAGAGAGTTTTTCCCCACATGGGAATTACTATCAGGGACACACAGGGCTCATAGGAAACCAAAGTACAAGGTTCAAAAAGAACTTTTCCCACAGTTGACATTTTGCCCAACTGGGAATATTTTCTTTAAAAAACCGGGAAATGATTCACTATAACATAACCCCAGAAGTCATGTTTCTCCATTTCCTTTGGTACGTGGCAATAACAGGCACAACTCTTGTGGTTTAGGTCCCATCCTTGTCCAGTAGTGTAGACAGGAAAGGGCAGGAACACTGAATTCTTATTCTTTCCAGAAAGGCAGCCAAAACATTTTTAATTAGTAGCAGGAGCATGTGTACTGCAAGAGGAAATGCGCTCCTCTTACCCCCGAGACCTCCAGGAGCTCTCACTGTGCTCTGTGGTTGGTTTTCTGGTTTGTGATGGAAAGAACAGGTGACAAAATAATAAATATATTCTGCAACGGTTTTGATTATCAGACTTGACTGCCTCAGAAGCAAACTCTGAGGCTTCACTTGTCCTTTCAAGGGGAATTTCACTAATAAACGCCTTGTAAATCATTTTGTCATTGACTGCTGCACATGCTCCTGAATCTCTATGTACATCCCTAAGAAGCTCAGGAACAGCAAAACAATTCAGCATTAAGCATACAGCTCAATCCAATAAAATGAGAAGGGAAAAGAAAGTGATTTGCTATGGATCAGTTCAGACTGAATTTTCAGTCCCTTCCACCACTTTGGGTTTACCTTATTTGACCATCACTCCCCAGCTCCTGGCCAGGCTGTCTGGAGGTGATCCCACCCTGCATCACAGTCACTCCCACCTCTTTGCTCAGGCTGGACTTGCCTTCTAGGTGATCCTGGAGGCTGCCACAATCCTAACCTTGGCACCTGGGCCAGCTCACCCATTTTCATGTTGGCTAAAACCCCTACTCACACCTAGTGATGGCAAACAACACCAGAACCATTTAGTCCTACACCTTCAGCAAACACATCTGTTCCTGCACTTAGGATCAGGCTGTGCTTAGGGAGTCAGCAGGGCAGAAGAGAACACTTGTTTCTCGTAGCTCAGCATTTATGCTTTGTACACCTTGAGGTTTTTTTTGGTGGGATGGATTTTAGTCCAGATGCACTTTGGACCAGATGACCTTTCTAGGTCCCTTCCAAGCAGGGCTGTTCTCTGATTAGTCAAATCTTCATTTACCTTTATATTTTGCTTCAAAATGAGAGGAACCAAAACACGGGTCCTCAATCAATGGTGTGGGACTCTCACACATGTAGCAATGGGAGCAATAATTAAACCCAAAACAAACCCCTACCAACTCTGTCTTTCAAGATGCTGCAACAAATTCCCACAGCTGCCAATGGAACAACAAATGAAATTCTGCAGGTATCAATGTTTTATGAACAGAAACCCGCCTAATTTTTTCCCCCTCACACCCAAATACACTACCACCTCCAAAAATCACTGATTTTTTTAAATCGGTCATCATAGTTATATTGCTTATATTTGCTGTATCACCATAATTTGGAAATTTACAGGTAGTTACCAATCTCCCCTTTGCATAATTTCCAGGAGTTTGTCATTTTTAGACTGCTGTTATTTATTTGTAATAATACCTCAAAGGATTTGGAAGAAACACATCACGCATGCTTTGCTATGCCCTCTAAAAGGCAGAAATAAACCACCTGCTGTGCTGCAGAAGACAAAGAAAACCCTTTGGATAATGTACACAGAGACAGCACAGAGCTCCAAGCACTTCAGAGTAGCTATTTCCATTTCTTCCTCTTCCTCCAGCAGTTCTATGTGCCATTTGTTTCACCCAATTTCTTATATGCTTATTATTTTACATTGATTATCTACTATCACCACAACAATCACTCTGCAGGGCACATCACACCTTAACTCTGGTTAATATCAAGAGCCCTGGTGAATCCCACGTTGGAAGTTATCCATGTGAGCTCACCCTGGCACAGTGCTCAGGACAGGCACAGCACAGCATGACATCACTGAACAAATAAAATCTGTCTTGCAGGTTTATACTTCAGGTGTAACTCCAAATAACCAAACACAGGACTCTCCATCCTCTGTGCTCTTTCAGTCCCAGCTAAACCTCTCCTAGGCACCTGGTTCCAGCATCCTGACCCAGAATATCTGCAGCACAGGGCCTGTGCACTCAAACAGAAAGAGCAAGCCAGAAACTTTGGAGGAAATTCGTTAGGACAGAGGTCAGGTGTAAACAAGGATCTCTGACCACAGAACTCTAGCTGGTTTCCCACCATTTAAGACTTCTGCCAAATGTTACACACTTTTAGTAAAAGTCCTGTTTCTTTTCAAAGAAAGCTCAAGAAATACTTCACATAAGGGAAGAAGAGTCTCTCTGAAGGACTGCACTGTAGCTGAAAGCAGTTACTGCTGTGATGAAGAACAACTCTTCTCAAAGCCACAACTTCAACTGACTTGTTAACAAGCTTAACTGATCCTCCAGACCCAGAGTTCATGGTAAGAGAGAAGGATACAACTTTTCCCAGTCTCCACCACAAGTTCCCTACTGGGACTTTCCATACTTAAACTTTCATCCTGCTCTGTCTTTGGGGAGCAGCAGCTGCTTTGCTATCCCCATCCAGGACACTCTGCTTCCCAGCTCTCTCAGGCTGCTCAAGCAACTGAGCACCCTCAGGGACTTGTTACCCACAGCCCTGAGCAAGTCTGGCTCTCCTTAGACCAGCAGATTTTTTAACCTATAAAGGAGTATCTGAACATCACAAAACAGAAGCAGATCTGCCTCACTGTCAGCTTCCATATAACAGATAGAGTAACAGCCAGAGGGTCTTACTTCTCTGAGGGAAGCTTTCACTTCCTGGGGAAAAAAACTACCTCAGATCAGGTTAGCCCTTTTGGACTGAGTCCTCAGTTCTGCCCTTCTTGCAATACAAGCACTATAATTAAAACCTTGGTTTCTCATTTCCAGTTTCTGTCTCTTTTGCCACCCAAAGAGAAACAAGTTCTAGTTGCAGAAAGTCCATGAGACCTGAGTCTTCCTGTGTCTGCGCCGCAGTGTGCCACAAAGCTTCTCCGCAAAATGAGCACAAAGGAGCAAAATGTATAAGAAGTATTTCATTGCATGTCCTCTCTTGCTATCCAAACTAGATCTCCAGTGTGCTCAGTCTCATCAGGAAATATGAATAGGATAAAGGAAAAATTGGATTTTTAAGCAAGTAAACAAGCAGCAAAAGTACAGACAATAAACTTTAGAGTGCTATGGCATCTCTGTGTTTACACAGTTCTCAGGAAGGAATTCTTCCCTGTGAAGGTGATGAGGCACCGGTAGGTTTCCCAGAGAAGCTGTGGATGCCACATCCCTGGAAGTGTTCAAGGACGGGTTGGTTGGGGCTTGGAGCAACCTGGTCTAGTGGAAGGTGTCCCTGCCCATGACAGGGGTTGAAACTAGATGTTTTTTAAGGTCTCTTCCAACCCAAACCATTCTGTGATTCTTCCACCAAACGCTTATATCCCACTTGCAGCTGGAAAGCACCTCCTGGCTGTTCTGGAGCTGTACACTCATTCCAGACACATTCTGCTAAAGGCTGAGCACATGCAAATAGCCCCAAGAGATAAACATCTGGGAAAGCCTGGTTTCTGTCTTCCCAGCTGGAACTTTCCACAGCCCAGAGCCTTACTTCAGTGGGCATCAGGTGACCTGTCTCAAGGCCTCTCCAGCCTCATGGAGCAGCAGAGGAAATGCAGGAGCTGCAGTGGTACAGGCTGGGAGATGTAGAGGGGAGAATGCACAGCTTCTCCTTTGCTGAACCACGTGAGCAGTCACAGGCACTGGGATGGAAAGGACACCAGCGTGATCTAACCAGGTTATCTGTGTTAGTCAAGCAGGGTGGCAGAGGAGCTGCCCTCACCTACAGATCCCTGTGGCTTCCTGAACTTGGCCAACTACTTTAAAAATGTTCCAGAATACATCACATCACCATCCTTATCTCTGCTGATAAGGAGAGGCAAAGGTCCAGGACACACAACAGGGTCCCGCGGGTCCTTTCCCCCTGGCAC
>NW_008680869.1:0-1757 GCF_000695815.1 Acanthisitta chloris | reverse complement strand
TGAAAGGCTAGTTCAGATTTCTTTGAAATTTCATGCTATAGTGATTTCCTTGCCTGCCAGTGTGTCTATTAACTTGTTTCCAGTAGATTTAGTTTGAGGTTTTGGTTTGTCTCATTGGGAGTATTTGCTTGCAGATGCTGAGTCAACTGCCTAGTGAAGGCATTTCTTGTTTGCAGAAAAAATGTTTTAGCTCCAAGCAGTACCATGTCTGCAGACAGAGAAGGAAGGCAGTGTCTTGTGGGATGTGTTTGATATCTTTTGATTGAATTTCATCTGGATCATCCATTCAAGTATTGGAGTTTCTGAGAGAATGCATTACAAGGGATGAATTAAAGTTGCTGAGTAATGTGCAGATGCTCTGGTAGGGGTTAAGAAATATTGTCTTCACCAAATCTGGTGGAGGGCAGGTGGTAAACTGTTCTGAAGAAAACTTTGTGGCTTCTGTAAGTATCATGAACCAATGTGTCTTGGCTTTGCCATTCTAGGGCTCTTTTTGAGAAGGGTTTGGTGAAGCTGCTTTTTTTATTTTTAATCTAGGTGGCATAAAGTTCTCTGGACACAAAGTGTCTTTTGGACACTAAGTGTCTTTAAGCTTTGATCTGGTAAAAGGATGTTATTAAGAGTGTGTGTGTATGTTTTGGGTTCGTTTTTTTGTTGTCGTTCTGCAGTGTATGAGGATGACCTTGTCGGTTTTTGGTGCAATATACTGAAGTTTGTATTGAGGAATTCCTGTCAGTTGAGCCAGTCAAGATAGGTTACTTTAGTGTTTACCAGTGTGAGCCTCAAATCATGAGAGTGAACTCTGCTTTTGTGTGTGTGCTAAGCTGAGCTGGCCATGGGTTCATAAGCAGATAGATCAATCAGATTACCCAAACAATAGTTATTTATTTCTGAGTTGTTACTTTTGATCTGGGGTTAAGAAATATTGTCTTCACCAAATCTGGTGGAGGGCAGGTGGTAAACTGTTCTGAAGAAAACTTTGTGGCTTCTGTAAGTATCATGAACCAATGTGTCTTGGCTTTGCCATTCTAGGGCTCTTTTTGAGAAGGGTTTGGTGAAGCTGCTTTTTTTATTTTTAATCTAGGTGGCATAAAGTTCTCTGGACACTAAGTGTCTTTAAGCTTTGATCTGGTAAAAGGATGTTATTAAGAGTGTGTGTGTATGTTTTGGGTTCGTTTTTTTGTTGTCGTTCTGCAGTGTATGAGGATGACCTTGTCGGTTTTTGGTGCAATATACTGAAGTTTGTATTGAGGAATTCCTGTCAGTTGAGCCAGTCAAGATAGGTTACTTTAGTGTTTACCAGTGTGAGCCTCAAATCATGAGAGTGAACTCTGCTTTTGTGTGTGTGCTAAGCTGAGCTGGCCATGGGTTCATAAGCAGATAGATCAGTCAGATTACCCAGACAATAGTAATTTATTTCTAAGTTGTTACTTTTGATCCCTAAGCCCTGAATGAACCAAGATTTCTTTAAGGTCTGTGTCTGTAGTAGAGTTTGTGCTTTGAGTTGTGGCACTCTCTCCCTAACCCCTACTAAAGTCCCTTGTTTTAAAAGGAAGAGGGGAGTTGAAGAAAACGTTTTCTGGCAGGTTTCTTTTCTGAGATTCTGAGGTGAGTTCCTCCTCAAAAAGAAATAACAAGGGAGTTTTTGGCAGAGGATGGTGGATTTACTCTTCTGTATTCCAAGCTGAATATAAAATTCACTTGAGAAGAAATTTTACTATTTGAAAAAGAAGAGAAACATATAGGAAGTGTAGTCT
>NW_008680868.1:0-20157 GCF_000695815.1 Acanthisitta chloris | reverse complement strand
GCTGGCTGGGTCTCATCCCTTGTCCATTCTGTAGGAGCTGTGTGATGGCACTTAGGATGATTTGCTTCATGACTTTGCCAGACACTGAGGTCTGGCTGACAGGCCTGTTTGGATTGGTGTGATATTCACCAACTTCCAGTCCTCTGGGACCTCCCCAGTGAGCCAGGAGGGTTAGTAAGTGATGGAGAGCAGCTTGGTGATTCTTAATACAACTGCCAATTATATTTTCAGTCTGATGTTGGCTTGCCCAGTGTTACCCCCAAGCCCAAATGCTGTTTCACATACTGCATACTTCAGCCAAGATCCTGTAAAACACTATTGGTGTGCAGTGAAGATCAATAAGAAAGCATTTAATCAGATTTGCCACCCATAGTGTTTAGGAAAATTAAGCATTGCTGTATAAATTTTAGATTCAATAAAGGATGGGCAATGCTTGACTCCCATAAATTCGCTGACAATCTCGCCAGAACATAGACCTCAACTGTATATATGGAGAGAGATATATATGTGCATACAGACATATATATATGTGTGTGTGTGTGTCTATGTGTCTGTGTCTGTGTGTGGTCCTTTCCAACCCTTAAATCCTATGATTCTCTGATGATTCTATAATAATTGCAGAAAGGGAAGTGAATGAGAACAGATACCTGTTAAAAATATTTGAGGACTGATGCTAAACACAAAAGCACAATTGTCCAACCAACATAACAGTCATTCAGCTCAAACAACAGAAAGAACAAAACAAAAACAGAACTTCCTGAAATTTGGGCAAAAGGTTTTATTTTGGACTTGACATTGTAAATCACTCCCTTAGGTTTAATTTCTTTTTTGTCTGAAAGAAGATTTTAGGTTTAAACTCATCTATCAGATTTTGATAGTCTGAAGACATTTAGCTGTCACTTACGCAGTGTAGTGTAGCTACTTTCACAGAATATATGTTTTATATGAAAAGTTAATTAGCTATTTTTGCACTGATAGAAAAATGGAGCAATTGGAACGGTTGATCGGGATTTAGAAGGACCAGGCACTGCTGTCACAGGCAGCTGTTTTATGCAGGCTCTTCACAGAGTTTAACTTTTCTGTTCATGCATAAAAGATTTCTAGAAAGTCAGTAGAAATTTTCATCATATTAATAACTGAGAGATCAGCCCAGAGTAGCCACAAGATGTCATTGTGAGCCTACTAAGATCACTATGTTGCAGTTGAAAAAATATAAATAAATAACTCAGAGCTTAGACTCTTTAACAGCTATTGGAGAGGTTACAATATAATTCAGGTGTTATTATAGTTAACATTTAGATGTCTCACCAGTTAGAAAGCTTCCAAATACCCCATACAGAGACTGGAAATGGGAGGTATGTAGGTATTCACACTAAATGATGAATCACTGAAGCACATACCAAATGCTAATAAGAAAGTCTGACTTGTTCCTGTACCTTGCAAAGAATGAAGTGCCTCTTTTGAAATTCAGTTAGGTATTACAGTGTGTTAGTAATCTCCAAGGATCTATAAAGAAGTTCACTACTAAGAAATGCAATGTAAGGAATGCTGGAAGAAAAAAAAAAGACAACAAAATAAAAGCAAAAGCAAGACAACCTTACTAGATGTATTTTTAATGTATTTATTTAAAAAAGGAACCTGTGATCTGTGCTCAAAGTGCACACCTGGAATGCATAGGGGAACAGACAATTCTTTGCAGAGGTTGCAATATTGCTCTTCTGATAATTTTGATTCTGTAAAAAATTATGACATTTAAGAATTTTCTATTAAAAAAAGCTGCAACTCTTTTTATTCAAAAATGCATACAGTGTAAGGTGGTCTTTTTGTTCTGGTATCACAGACATATCTGGTCTAATTATTGCTTATGACCTGAGTGGATTCAGTGTTTTTCCTGTTAGCCCATGTTCTGTTAATTAATAAACTGGGCTTTCATTACATCTTAAAGATATTCAGTAGTTGAATGATCCTCAGAGTCTGTGGTCTGACTCCCAGTACAATGATTTGGAAAAGTTTCAAAAGGACCCTGTTTTTTCCTGATTAAATAATTACACATTCATTCAGCAGTTCTTAGACATTTTATGAACCTCAAGCATAATTAGTTTGGCTATGTGAAAAAGAAATATTATGACAGCAAAAAGCAAGTAATGTTTTTGTTACTTGCAGGAACACACTTCCCTTAACACTGATAGGATTAAGATATGATTATTGTTGTTCCTTCCTGAACATAGAAATGCTACCCAGAGAGTGATAAATGGTTTTAGTATTATAAGAAGGAATATCTCTGCTTTCGCTATAAGGAATTATTTTATGCTTTTTGGGAAAATATTTTGCAACAATGTATGATTCTTAAGTATAACATCTTGCTTTTCTTGTATAATTTATTATAATCTGGCAATAAGACAAAGAAAATAGAAAGAATGTGGATCAAAGCTAAGCCATAGGGCACTTAATAAAGATTTACAGTTAGAATTCAAAATACATGAATATTTTTTACCATGATATGTGAAACAGTAAGTAGCCATAGGATACTTTTATTACATTTTGCTAGACATCTTTTAAACCCTAGAGTAAAAATCCATTCTTATTTTTGTATGTTTTGTTTGGGTTATTTTTCTGTGCTTATGTCTAAATTTATCAACAGAATGTTTGTATCTCAGTGGGACTACAGCTGGAGTCTTGCAGCCAAATTCTTTTTCTGTTTTGGGCTAGATGACAAGTATTTGTAAACTTATGCAGGTTCAGAATGCAACAGGTAGAGCCATAATGTAGTCATCAGCAGACAGTAGCGATTTTATGGAACATTATTCAGTAAAAATATCTGAGAAAACTGTAGGGAGAGGAATGTTCAAATAACAGCCTCAAAAAGTCTATTGTTCCAGTAGGAGTTCCTACTGGTAAGAATGATGAGACACGGGATGGTGGCAGACACTGATATCATGCCTGTTGAGGTGTTTGAAGCAGTGGTGTCGAGATAATTGTTGTGATGACAGACTGTCTCAACATAATCCTCTCCACTAGAAAAACAGGCAATGAATTAAAAAGACACATAGTCCTTGAACTATATTTCAATGTGAAAACAATATATATAAAACCAGTGATTGCTTATTAATAATTCATTTGAAGGAATTGGGGAAGGGAAGCAGAAAAAGGCTTTCAGAGAATCTGAACCACTTGTAAGGTAAGTAAAGCAAGTAATGTAAATGCAATTTATCCATTTTTTTAATGAGGTGACATGAAGTGAAAATCTGTGGGACATGTAATGTGAAGATCAATATTTGGAAGAAGTGGAACAAGAATTTTTTTGCAGAAAAATATGTCAAGTGATCATGACTGGACATCCATCACATAAGAACATTCATTGTTGAGAAGGTTTGATAATGAGCTCCTGATACCAAAATAAGAATATTATTTTGAATGCTGAATAAGGTAAGATTTGTTAGACCTGGCAATAAGTCAAGTTTTGGGCTATTCCCATTGTGGGAAAAAATGGAATCTTTTGGCTGAGATACCTGGAATATGGTGAGATATGAGATACATTAGTTGGACATGTCTTCATGAAATAATAAATAAAAACAGGGAAAGGAAAGCTGGGGGATAAAAACCATTAGTCTGGCATAGCATTATCAAGCTCTTGATAACACATAAAACATTGATTCAGTGGAAATACTTATTTTCTGATGAAAATAAGATGCATCTGTTCCTTAGTGGGGATTTTCATGATGTATATTTGCATCCACTACATGGATCAGCCATCCTACTTACACTCTCTGCTGCAGAGGTGGAGGTTGGAAGCTCTCTGTGCTGGATCCTCATCAATCTGCTAAGAATATGTAAGGAACAAGGAGCCAAGGTATACCTAAGCTCAACTTTATTTGAAAACTTCACAAATTAAGCTCAATTATATAAAATGCAATTCCTGGATGTTAGAAAATTCCCAACATCTTCTTTCTGATACAGATTTGAACATTTTCCCCCCTGCTCTTCCCATCAGGTTCCCATAGAATGGAAATTCTGATATTCTGTCAGCTCAAATCACAAATTGTTACCTGAGCAAGGAAGACCAGTTTGGCTATATTATGCTGCAGTGGACTTGCAAAACAATTAATTCTATGTCCCTGAATTGTTCATATAATTTGAGGAAACGATTAAAAAATTGTCTCTGTTCACCCTCTTTCTGATTTGATGTGATTTGATTCAACACATAAGCATATATAGGTCAGGGAGTATGATGGGACCTATATGTTGAATCAATGCATTTTATTTTGTCACTAAGTATTGCTTTGTCATGGATAGTGTTGATATCTAACTCAGCATGGTTTTGTTTTCTCTGTCTAATTATGTTAATTAATATCCTATTTATCTGAAAAAATATTCAACACAGTATGTTTTATATCTGAAAAAATATTCAACACAGTATGGTTTTTTTTTTCCTTTTGTGCAGAGAGTGCTTTTTTTACTTCCTATCCTCCACATATATGATAATAATTTTATTTCTAAAACATACCTATAGTGATATAGTGCTATCTATATTCATGCATATTATGACTGAACAGTAAAATAATTATTGTCAGTATTTTGATGTATGTGACACTGCTCTCCATTTTGCTTCAGCTGTTTTCAGCTGAGTGTACAGAGCACTATGAAGACTCCACGTTTTTAACTATATGATTTAGAAAAAAAATTGAGTCAGATAAAATTTGACTCAAAAACATTGAATCAGAGATCAAACAGGATTTTTCACTACAGAGCCACTTTTTAAAATTGGTCAATTTATGTCCTAGCTCCTTGCCCTGCTTTTTGCTTTTGGTTTCCCTCATGTATTGAACTGATTAGTCTCACACTTTCTCACTCAGGTTAATGTGCTTTTGTAATAGGAATTATGATTGGCTCAAACCCAAATTTTTAGGCTGGTAGAATTATTTAAAAACACACAAGCAATACCTGGTCTTCCCTGTGGAAAGATCTTTCCAAAGCAAAACCTATTGCTTACAAATGAAACTTCATCACTGTTCTTTGTACTTTCTATCAAAGTCACAGGTTTCTTTTGGGAAACATCATCGGGGTGTTCTGTGTTCCTTCTGCAATCCATTGTGGATAATTGATCTATGTTGTTTATATATCATTCATATATTTGGGTAAAGAGCAGGGATGCCCTATGCTAAATCCCTCTATGTGCGAACACCATAACAACTGCAGGAAAGATGGATATGGAATTAATAATGTAGCATTTAATCAAGGATTTTTTTCCCTAATTGCTCAGTTGCAGTAACAATATCAATAATAATAACATAAAATGCTGTGTTTATTATTTAGGGTTTACATAGCATTGAAGGAAGAATAACTGACATACACAAGAGCTATTTTTGCAATTAAATATTAAGGAATCAATTTGAATTTTCCTTTGTTCCATGGTAGATTTATAGTTTCTTGTATTTCATTTGGTGAAGAGTCAGGAGTGAGTAGCATAGTAGAGAAAGTAAGAAATCACTGGAATAGAGATGGAAGGGAGGACAATTAGTTATGTAAGGATAGGGTTTTTTAATGGGAAATTCAGTAGTTAAGGTTAAATGATTGCCTATGGAAACAGCCACTCCTTCCTTAACTCACACTAGAATGACTTAAGCACATTTTCACCATTCCAGTACTTTGCTCTTGACTACAGTGTGTAGCTCAGTTAGATAAGCTAGCATTACTAATAGAAATATTATGCTAATCCCTAGTGACATTCAGTATAAATAAATGTCTGTGAAAATGTAAAAATTTATCTTCTGCAAAATATGAATACTAAGTATTTGTCTCAGTTCAAGACCTTATGTTTCAGTCCCATTCTCAAAGCTGTAGATAATCCTCCATCTTTCTGAAGAAAATATAGGTAAAATGAAGGCCTTTGGTTTTACATCCTCATACTAGTTAGAATCCAAATTCTTTAAAATAAAAAATAAGAAAATAAAATTACTGTCCTGGCATTTTGAAAATTTTCCCATATGATCTTACTTCTATGTACAATGACTTTTTGTCGTGTCAGATGATGATATGCTATGGGTCAGCATTACACCAAAATGTAGTTGATGAAAAATATAATGTTGGTATTTTAATATATAGTGCAGAAAATTAAATGTATAGAAATCATATAATAAGAATTGTCCACTTTATGATTCTAGCAGATCAATCAGTCAATAATAATATGTAAGATGTATGGCAATATTCAAAGAAATTTAAACCTCTTAAGTCTGTAATAGGAATTTAAGTTTGTGATATAATAAATTTTTTTAGGTATGACAAGTTGGTGATGGGATGTTTTTATGCAAGTATTAAAAAGACCTTGAGTTTAGATAAGTAATAGAATACAAAATTGTTTTTATGGCAAGTGACTTTAATAACTTCAGAATTATTGTGTGGTCTAAAAGCTTTGGAATTTATTTGATTTAGTTTTGGACATTATGCATGGAGGTAATTTAGACCTTAAGTCCCTCCTCTGCTTTTTCAGATTTATGTTCATGGTATAGAAACAACTATTTGTAATTGCATGGTTTTATTTTATATTGCCATCATCCCATGCTTGGGTTCAAAATTTGGAAAAAAATCCAAACCCAACCATTACCATATCTTTTGAGGGGAGGGATAATCCTATATTATCTTCTAGTTCTTTTTGCCTATCTCTCTTCTTGCACATTTTTTTCCTCTCTGATTTTCTTTGTATTCATATGATTAAGGAACTCTACAATTTGTTTTAATATCCTTTGCAGGATATCACTTAATTTGTCTTCAAACAGTTCAGATGGCCTCTTGGATATTCTCTTCTTTTTTAAAACTTTTTATTCATTCAGAGATCAAAAGAAGCATAAGTAATAAAAATACAGATAAAAATAAAGAGGGTATTGTTAAACAGAGGACTACTGTGAAAATCTATGTCTCATAACTTACGGAAAAGCCAGTCTTGACTAAAGAGGTACTTTGGGATTTGAAACATCTGTGGTAGCATATTTAGTTTCAAAAGTGGCAGGAAGAATGCACAGTATTCCAGGAGCAGTTAAGGTAGCAGAGACACAATCATTTGAAGGGTGAGAAAGGGGCAAATCAGAAGATTTTGGGCTGTAACACCATGAGTTCCTTTTAATGCTTTCCAGAAGTATTGCACTTAAAAGGAGCTGAACTGAGATTTATCAGAAAACACACAGTGACAGGAAAAGCGAGAGAAAAAACGAAGTACAAGTTGATACAAGGTGACTGACATGAGTTAAAAATCAATAACTAAAAAACCTCATGTGATTTTTAAATATATTTTGTTTTAGAGACTCTGAACTTCCCCTGATGAGGATTTTGCTACTGTTTGAATGTGTACATAGCAAATGACAGATCTGGTGTTCTTAGTTATGTACTAAGCAGAAATGACCTGCAAAAGCCCTGGGTGGAGGGAGGAAAACAGAAAATAGAAGGGACTCATGGAAGGTCAATGGCCCAGTCATGAATGGTGTGAAGGTCTGTACCTCTCTGTGGTGGTCTTTCTGCTGAACTGCATGGTTTGCCTAGTTTTATATTGTGTTGCTTAGAAGGAATATGTAGAGGATACATACAGAAAACAAAACAGCCAAGAAAACTAGTTGAACTATTTTATTAGTTCACCACCTACGCTATTTTGAATACACCTTATAAAATCTGCATCATCTGAAGCATATGGAAGAAGAATTGATTGGTTTTCCCCATAAAGTATAATACAACAGCTGGTGGGAAACTGAGGGAAGCACACAGTATTAGTCTTAATGAGTACAGGAAGCTATTAAGGTATGCATAAAGCTGACTACTGGAAAAAATCATCTCTAGGAGGCAAGCAGGGGAGAGCATCAGTAAAATGCTCTATTTAGACTTCCACTGCATGTGGATGTATACATGTACACACCACCATCAAGAAAAAGAAAAAAGATAAGAGGAAACTATCGTACACAGATTGAAATACATACATTTGATAAATAAAAGTGAGGTTATTTTACTCAGCACTAATAAAGACTACATGTTTTCTTCAGCATTGCAGTATCTGAATTAACCAGAGATATTGCATTATACACGGAGATTAGACCAGGGTTGAATTCAGCAGAAATAGAGAAAGATGTAGAATTTTAAGTAGTTCTGTGATACTGCAGCCTGTGTGACTTCTCTGAAGAGTTGTTGTTCCTAATGAAAAATGCATAGAGTGTGAATTCTTTCAAAGGAATAATAGGCTATCTAATGAAAACTTTGAAAGGGTGTACAATTTACCTGCCTGAAGTGAACCAAACAGAAAAAAGCCTGGCTAGATAGCTTATTATCAAATAGATTAGTATCAGTCCTAGAAAAAAACAGCTTTATTGTCTTAGTTTCCATTTATTGTCTCACTTGTATTCTGTCTGAAGATGCTGCATTAAAAATATGACATTTTGCATGTGAAAAAAAAAGCAGTTTGCACCTCACTAAATCAGTATATGTTTTCTTTCTTTATTGAAGTCAAAAGATGAATTACAAGATGTCATAATATGCCACTAAAAGCTGATTTCAGTATGCTACCCACCAATGATACAAGTACATGGAATATTTACTTTGCAGATTTTTTACTTTGTCATTTTTTTCTTCATTAGCTTTCAGATCAGGGAGAGTTTACTTGGGTGTATTTATTGTTCCATATTATATTTGACATTTGTAACTTTGTCTGGGATGCATTGATGGCAAAACAACAGTGTCAGGAAAGTAAAATTAAGAAGAATCACTATGTCTGTTGAGTTTAATGTGAAGACTTTTATTCATCTTTAAAGAGCTGAAGGCTCTTCAGTGATTTCATTGATATGTGTGTCATATAGCAGTAGAGAAATGAATGGAATCTATACCATCAATCATTTTGGAAAGGTTCCTCAAAAAGATGAACACAATTTCTGAATGGTCTAGAAGGCTAAAAGACCTTGCTTGTGTGGGATAGGCACAAATACTGATTCTGAGAGAATTAGCAGGACTGGATGTTGGGTACTTTAATAAAAAAATTATGTCTTGTTTCTTTTTTGTAATTACCATGATAAGAAGCAAGCATGTTGTGCCTTTAAATGGCATCAGAAGTCTGTGCTAAAGGAGTGACAAAACAGAACTGCTGTTGCAAGGCTAAGCATGTTGTAAGCATTGCACGATCTGATTCTGCTACCATTTAGATCAATGTACTGCAGAAATAAATCCACTGAAATTCCTAGGGATGAGTTCAGAGTAAGACTTAAAATATTTGAATGAAAAGAATTAAAAAAATCCAGATTATTTCACTTAGAAGAACCCTTTGTATGTGAAAGGGCTCGAAAATAAACGCTGCTTTGTAATCTATTCTCTATGCTCTGTCTCTGCTCATTTTTAAAGGTTGACTTGTACTGCAATTTATTTGAAGATATTTGCTGACTGCTTGGTTTGTCAATGCACAGAATATTTTGCCCACAGTAATGACTTTGCTAAAGTGCCTAGGAAGGAGTCCAGTTCTTGCACAATTTCCACTGCTTTTGTCAGCTGTATAGTAATATAATATCTGAAGTTAGGGTAAAAATTATTGCAGAACCTTGTGTCCAGGCAGTTGCTAAATTTCTTACTCTTCAAAGAAACATTTCCTGGACCATCATTTCTATGTGAAATTTAGTCCAAACTAGCTGTACAAAAATCAACATTTCCATCCTTCCTCAACTGCATTTACTTAAGTATAGAAAAAAGCTAAGAAATGGTCAGAACCAATTTTACAAATTATTATTTGTAAAAATCTGACACTATTTTTAATGCAACACAGACATTCATTTCAAGATTTAAACACCAACATATTAGATGCATGTAGTTAACTGAAAAATACAGTTATTGTAACTGATTGTAAGAAAGATTCCGTGACAATGACATTGAAGGACTGTTAGTGCAGTTATCTAAGGTCTTCAGTATTAACTTCAGGTGGAAACAGGTCTTCCAAGTGCAGAGCTGTTCAAATAGTTTTGTTTTTGGTTTTGTTTTTATTTTAATTTGAAAATTAGCCTTTTGCTCTTTATTAAAAATTGTCTATTCTGTGGCTATTGTTATCCATGTAGTATATACAGTATATTTCTTACTCTATAGGTAGTACAAGGTGTAAAGAATACAGAAAATGATGATCAAAGGAAAAGTAGGACTTAGAAATTAAAGTAATTTGTCTTCAGGTCTATACTTCTATGCTGGGGAGAAATATGCCTTCTACAAAGAAAGTCACAAGGAGACACACTGAAATGAAGTACTCAAACATTGATTCCTATATATGTTGGAATTAATCCAGGTTGCTCCAGAACCATTCGGGGCTTTCTACATGGCTTTCTAAAAATGGCTAGTTTAACTCACTTTAAACTGCATATTGTCTGGACAAGGTAAATGCATAGCTCCTCAGTAGCAGCTCTTTGGACTGCAGTTATTATTTAGAAAATGCTAAAATAATAAGATGGTATTTACATATATGCATGTGCAATACAGAGGCATCATATCAACTACATCTATGTTTAAATGGCTAAAGAGAGGATTAAAATGAAATGTGGTTTTTTACTGCATTTACTAAAAAACAGCCAGAGGAATAAAATTTCAGCTAGCATTGGGAGACATATATATTCTTTATTGCTGAATAACCTATTTGGTACTTAGAATTCTAGAAGTTCTGCTCCAGGAGCAGTTAAAGTGAAAAGGAATATGTCTGAGGCCACAGCACAGTACTATGCAATATGTTGATTCTATATACTTCCTCCTTGCATAATGAAATCTATTAAGAATTCTTTTCATAAATAACATTTAAACTACAGTTCCTAGAAGTATGTCATGAGTTAGTGTTCCCCATCAAAAGCTGAGTGGCTGTCTAGTAAGTGATGCATTATCAATGGCAGTAATGAGTAAATTTCATCAGTAGGTTAGGGTTGCTATTTGATGGTTGCTAATATATACTACTGTAAATTTTAATATAATATTTCTATAATATAGTTTAATAAACTATATAACAATAATTATTGTACATTAAAGCTACTATGAGTACATGAATGGACTATTTATTAAATAATGGCATATATATATATATACACACACATCCTTAAGTGATTACTTTCATAATAAAAAGAACCAGCACAATATAATTCAAATAAATTTATTAGGAAAATATTTACATCTTATAATATAAATTCTTGTTCTTTCTTTAATGTCTTACTATCTGAAAGACTTCAAATGGCCAATAAAGGAATATATTTTAAATCCCCATCTAAACTAATACAAATTCTAAAGCTTTATGTAATTAAAAAGCATAATTAAATGTTGTACATAGCAATTCTGAAATTAACTGACAATATAATTAGCTCTGACGTCTATGAGCTTCATTATTTTTCCTTGATCTTATGGGCTATCAGACAATGGATTATTCACAAGATTAAAGCTGTGTGATAGGAATGATTTAGAAAAATGTGGCTGATACAGAGTTACTTGTTTTTAACAGTAGCATGCTTTTAAATTTGATTGTATATGTTTTCTTAAAAGATAGGCTACTATACAGATGTCAAAAGTGTTCAGTGTCATGGTAGCATGCTTTTATGTAGGGATATTTTAACAGGCCTGCTGTTATACTCTTCTCTCTGTGTGTTAATTAGCACACATAGCCCTTTTCATGTAAGTATAGCTTAGTCATATCTAAAGTGGGTATATGAGTTGAACACCCCAGGGGTGCAGTTTCAAGTTGAATCACTGAATGCAATGATGCAGTATGTAATGCAGGCTGACAAGTAGGAATTTACTGTTGTATTCACTGTCAAGCCATGCTAAACAAAAGGGCAGGAAAGGTGTTGTTTTGAAAGTATTCATTTGCCAGCCAAAAGTGGTGGGCTTCCCAGAAGTGCTTGGTTTTAATCCCAATAGCCATTGAAACACATGGTAGAATTCATGACTCTGAATGATTTCCTTCTAAAATAAGAGGAATAAACACAACAGTGTTATCAGTACTCCAATGTCAGACAACATGGTGCTTGCCAGACAACATCAATAACTGCAAATTATGAAGCATAATCACAGTGTTTCTTCGTGGCAGACTTCAAGTTTATGGTCTTCAAGTCATGTCTCTAACAGTCTTCCTTTGATAAGGTATTGTGTGCCTCTAACAAGGCTCTGGCACAAAATCGTGTCCCATGGGGCAATATAAAACTTCCATGGTTTCAGTCTCAGCTTTTAAATAGATATCAAAACCAATAACACAGCAAATTACATTTGTATCCCAGCTTTGATGTTCACATTTCACTCCGTCATAGAAAGATCCCTTACTTTTTTCTTCCCTTTTTAGACAGGACTATCCACTCATCATCCTGGAAAGTCATGAGGTACTGAAACAAGAAAAATCAATGAGACAGAGGTTGTTTTACAGCCATCTTTAATGTATATAAAGACACTCAATGCTTATTTATCTGTAGTATTGGTCTACACATCTGCTCATAAGTTGTACATACTGTTGTTATGCAATTCGTTTATTCTGAATATCTTACTCGGTATTATTGTCTCTATGTACTACAAGACAGCCTGTTTATACACATTGTATCATTTTATATGGTCAGCAATAATTAGCTGTACCTGATGCAAACAAATGCTGATATTCTTAGTTAAATACATCAGTATACTACTGGATAGAGTAATACAGTACAGAATTATGAATTTATAAAGAAAATTAACAAATAATAACCCCCCGCATCTTTAACAATTGCCACCTTTTCCAGCAATATAAATACTTGTCCAGAGGTTTTTATCAAACTGTTTTGTCCTGTATTCACAGACTCCTAGAACTGTTTGCGTTGGAAGGGACCTTAAAGATCATCTAGTTCCAACCTGCCTGTCGTGGGCAGGGACTAATTTCACTAGACCACGTTGCTCAGAGGTCCATCCAGCCTGGCCTTGTACACCTCCAGGGATGGGGCAGACACAACATCTTTTGGCAACCTGTTCCAGTGCCTTATCACTCTCACAGTAAAGCATTTCTTTCTAATATCTAATCTAAACCTACTTTACAATGGTTTAAAGCCATTCCCCCCTGTCCTGTGACTACAAGCCCTTGTAAAAAATTCTCTCTCCATCTTTCTTGTAGGCTCACTGTAGGCACAGGAAGGCCTCAGTTAGGGTACCCTGAAGCCTTCTCTTTTCCGGTCTGAACAATCCCAATTTTCTTAGCCTTTCCTCATAGGAGAGGTGCTCCATCACTTCATCATCTTGATGGCCCTTGTCTGGACTTGCTCCAACAGGTCAGTGTCCTTTCTGTGCCCGTTCTAAAGTAATTTTATCTGTTAGAGCTACAGAATAAGTTATAGTGGGATGTAAGTTCCATATTATGTGCTTTTGTGTCTAAACTGTGTTTTAATACTTGCTCCTTTCAGGTTGCATCTATTCCTATAAATATAAATGGAATATATAGTAAGTTAACATACCCTACAGAAATTTGTATGTTGGAATGAACATAATTTGCCTACTTTCTAAACCATTCAAAATAGTAACTTCAAAGCTTTTAGTGAATAATTAATGCACAATGAGAAATCTGAAAGTGTGCACCAGTTTAACCCTGGTCTTGAACAGAGTAAGGCTTCTTTTGCAGGTCTAATTGTACTGTCAGATTGCAATTCTCACAGGACTAATTAGGCAAGCAGTTACACAGGCATGCCTTCAGAACTCTAGCAAATAGTTTTTCAACTGGAATGTAGCAAATGTTTGCAGGAGTTTATATGAATGGAAGCCACTATCATCTTCTGATTAGCTGAGCTGCTATCAGCGTTCACATCATGACCTTTTGAGTTAAAAATTCCATTTAGTAAGCATAACCAGAGCACAGGACTTCAGAGACAGTAATATTGTTGAATTATTGTATTCTGTAAAAATATTGATGATTGCTGCCCTTCAAAAAGATTTTGAAAACCAGTGCACTACAGTGCTTTCAACAATCAAATTACAAGTATAAAATATGCATAACAGCACAACATCAGGGATATAATTCTAGATCACTAGTCTTGCTTTCAGAATGCTATGATACATCTAACCTGTCTGTGCCTTTATTGCATTAATTTTATCCAGCTAATGGCTCAGACATGGACTGAGTCTCAAGCCTCTCAACCTATGGGACACAGTTTACTGTATGTAAAATGAGGATATGGTATGGCTTTCCATATTTAAGCATTAACTTTGTTTGCTATTTAACATTTACTTTTCTTGTTTATGTCTGCTGCACCTGACCTAACTAGGCTCGATTTTCTCATATCTATCTTTGTGCTATAGCAGTATGAAAGGAAAACAGTCTCAGCTTTCTAAGAAATTACTCTGCTTTCTTATATAATGAAAAAAAAATTACACTATTAAAGTTGATTGAGTAGCTATGAATGATGATGCACAAATTTTGCTGTGAATCCCGGAAAAATGTCAGTTACATAATCAACACACAAGAATTTGCTACTGTGATTATACCCAACATCATGTGAAAAGTTTTAGTTCAACAACATTAGCCAAAACCTGTGTTTTCGTGTCTAGGAGTATTTTCAAATTGGAGTGAAACTTGCTGAAGATTTTGGCGTGAGCCTGCCTTCCTTCCTTCCTTCCTTCCTTCCTTCCACAATTTTCTTGAAATAGTATTCTATTTACACATATAAAGATGTAAAATATCAGTTTTCATTATGAATTTTTTAAAAGAAGAAAGAATATTACATTGATTATAAAGACATTTAAGAAAAAAAAACAACTCAAAAAGGAAATGAAACATTGTTTTGGAGGAGTGACAACTTCTGGTTCATCCCAACCAGGTTTTGTGGGTTGTTTTTTGTTTATTTGTTTGTTTGCTTGCTTGTGTTTTTGGGGGGTTTGTGTGTGTTTTGTTTTGTTTGTTTGCTTTTTTGAGAAGATCATACAAGCAATTCTCTTCATTTTGAGTCAGATTTCTACATGACCAGTGAAATGAACAATCAGCTTTTAGCATGGCACCCTTCTCTGCCAGATGTCAATCTGCCAGTATGGTACTAATGCTGTCTAAACAAAGCTGGTTTTGTTTCATTGCCGGCAGCTGAGCCAGTGAGTTGCAATGATGGGAACGGGAATCAGCTATTCCCTGGAAAATGCAACAGTGACTGAGCAGGGACTTGGCTAACTACATAAATCTGCCATGTTTGCATCATGAATTTTTAATGTGTAGCATTTCAGATAAAGATTCATTATTTCTATGAATCATAAATAAAATTATATATGGCCAGTTTAAATGTGGTTAGCAAAAAACTGTTCTTCCCTGTATAATAAATGTTTAGAAGTGCAAATACATAATTAAAGGCATCTTGCAGTACTGTGATTTTCTAGAAAATCAGCCAGACTGGTATAGCTGCCAGTGACAAACCCATTTTATTTCACTTAATAAGCTTTTAGTTGTTGGATCAAGCTCAGTCTTACAAAACATTGGACTTTGCCAGATATTTCTCTTAGTCATAAAATAAAGGCAAAAAGTCTGGGATCTTTTTCCTATTTACAGTTTCCAAATAACATGGTGAGAAACCCAGCAGATGTGATCCACATACTAGCTGCAAAGCATTTTGTGTGCTGAATCAGTATAATAAAGTTCTATCAAGTTCAAACTATAGCAGTAACTTAGAAAAACCATAAGCATGAGAGCAATCCCTCTACATGAGTTTAGGGTCAGAATGGTTTAACAGCATACTCTCTAACAGTTCTTTCTCTTTGACCTTTAGATTTGGTATTACATTCAGCTACAACCAGGTGGCAAATATTTACTTCTGGCAGTGTTTATTTGGGTTAAATGACTTCACAACTGACAACAGCTAATTGAAAACAGCTTGGGATCCCCAACACACTCTTAACTACTTTAACTTGGATTGTAAAAGTCTGTAACACTCTGCTGCCTGATGTACAGGCAATTGTAGAGCAAGTCAAGGAAGATTAACAGATGGCTCAGAGATTGCTGCAGGGAAGAAGGGTCTCAGATGCTCATATTTTATAAGGTGAGCAGAGCAGTCCCCCTGGTAGATGGATTTCACCTGAGTACCCAGGACAGCCTTCCCATCTTCAAGCTGGCATGAAAGATAAGAGCTGTGAGAGACACTTTTGCAACTGCCAGTTTTAAGATGAGGGGTGAGCAGGCCTTTACAGTATGTTATGTAAAATACACAGCCTTTAATTTTCTTATAGGCTTCTTAAAGTGGTGTGTGTTGGAAGATGAATTTTTTTACTTGCTGTTTATATGTAAAACATTTTATACTTTTGATTATCTTGTCTATTTTTAGAACAGATCTTAGGAAAAAATCCTGCCCTGAAAGGGTGGTCAAGCATTGGAACAGGATGCCCCAGGAGGTGGTGAAGTCACCATCCCTGGAGGTAAAAGATCTGTAGACATGGTGCTTAGGTACATGGTTTAGTGGTGGACTTAGCAGTGTTAGGTTTATGGCTGGACTAGATGACCTTCAAAGGACCCTTCCAACCCTGACCATTCTGTTATGTGGTTCTCTGTGAGTCCAGTAACACCTTCTCCTATAACAAGGAACCAAACCATCACACTCAACATGCAATTACATCATGGATTTATATTATTGCATACTTTTTTATTTTCTATTCTCTTTTTCTTGCTGGTTTGATGCTGAAGAATTGAAACAACTTTTGTGCAGCCCTTCCACTGTAATATAAAAAGATATGTGTAATTTAAAACCCATTTGAGCTTTCTCCACAATGCTAAAATGTTTTAACAGCACTACATTTTCAGCAGTTATATAAAGAATTGACTGTTGTAGTACTTCAACTCATACTGCAGTAAATTGGTTCTGGATGATATAGGAATATTTTGTTTTGGGAATGACAGTGGTTTGATATCTGTTTTAATCAATTGCATTCTGCTGCAAATGCTACTATTAACAAGTAATATAAATAATAGTAGTAATGTACTGTTTGCTAGTTGGTTTATATGACTTTTAAAATTCAAAGAACATTGGATATTTTCAACGAATAAACCAGAAACATGCCATTTCAATGTCTTTGTTTATACAACAAGAAACTATTATGTCACATTATTCTATTCTCATCAGATTTCCTGCTGCTGTAGAATACAAATGATTTGGACTACTGCATTTATTAACAAGATAGCATTTTATATTCTATATATAGTATTCCTTCAGGGTTTGTTTGCTCCAAGGCAAATTTTGCAGCTTTTTAAAGGATTAAAAAATGATGTTAAGATTTCTAGGATTTGGAAATTTCAGTAAAAACAGATAATTATATGGGTAATGTGACATACTTCTGCATTACACAAAACTTCCACATGTGCAGAGTATCATAACAGAACTGAAGCCATGACATAAGGCTGAGAGTTAGATACATACACACACACAACATAAAAAATTAGACAGGCTAATAAAAAGTTGTGGAAAAAATAAAATCTATGGCAGTACTATATGTCTCTCTCATCACTAACAGACATACCTGCTGCACTCATGTACCTTGTCTGGCTCTGGATTTCAAATGTCTTTCCCTTTAGACACAATTGCAGCTGAAGTCACTATCTCAGAACAGCACATGGTGTAATTTAGTTTGCAATAGCTCAGGTTTGATGTAACCCCTCAGAAGCTACAGATATGTTAAATGATGAGATGTAATTTAATATTTCCCATTGAAAATCTAGACAATTACATGCTTTTCTATCATTGTCTCCTAGGTGTGCAAGTATCTTTTTCCCCAGAATGCAGTCAGTACACAGTGCTACTCTACAACACTGATGAACAAGCTGCTTAATTTCACATCACATGAAAATCCAGGCAAACAGAATCACTCCTTTGATCTAAGACACAATTACACAACTACAGTTCCAAAACAGATCATGGCTTTTAGTGACCTCACAGTCATTATATATTATGGCTTTTTGAAGCAGATCAGCCATGGGAAGTATCTGGGCTGTTTCCTTAGGTAGAGCCATTGCTACACTTTCTGATATTGAGACACTTTATTGATGAAGAAGATAGTTTCTATTCCCATGAGTTTTTTAAGTAAAATTTACATTACTTAGAGCTCATGACAATAAAAAGTGCTTAAAAACAGGTATCAAAACATGACAATAAAAAGTGCTTAAAAACAGGTAAGCACTGTTCTTCTGTATCAAAACATTTTTTTCCTTTGATTATTGATATTTTCCCCCTTTAGCTTACTACTTGCCTTTAACCCAGGAGACTAATATCCAGCATTTTCACTGCATTATTAAGCTGCATCATCAGTCTCTGCAATCTCAGAAGGAATGACGTGTATCATATCAATCAGCTTCGCATTTATCTGTGGGTCTAAGAAGAACTAAAGTACTTGGAATCTCAACTAGCACTATATCTGGATAAAATAAAATACTTCAAAGAGAACCTTCATAATCTTATATTTTTTGATAGATTAACTTTTACTACTAAGGAATAATGGCTTTTTATAAATCCAGGTAAATTTGAAAAAGGAAATTCTAAGATGTCTTTTTTTTTCAGAACAACTATCCTATAATGCTGTGTTTTGTGGGTTTTTTTATTAATACAGGGGCAGATTTCTAAATTTGTAGTTTGGGCAAGACACAAGAATTCATGTCTACTTGGAGTGTTTTTATTGCCATGTGCTATGGTGCTCTGATAAAATAAGCTAGTTCACAGATGTGCTTGTTTGAAGAAACATGACATTTACAGAGGGACTTTTGGGAATATCTCCCAAATATAATGCTTTACATGATAAGTCACAGTAAAAATATATTTAGCAGCAAGCAGTATCTGCTCCTTATTGCCACTTCTTTATTAATTGTTCTCTTGAGTTTGGATGACCAAATCTATTTCACTGGCTCCCCTTTCTTCCACATTCTCCAAAATAGTCCTCTGCTTGTACTTAGATCAGTTTCCCAGCCTGACTCCTAGCACAGCCAAGAGAACCTTTGTTCCATCATAAGCCAGAGGAGCAGCTTGTGGAAGGGGCCTGGGACAGATAGAAGGTTATATTTTTCTCACCTGCTGTACTCTTACCTTAATTGTCATTTAATCCCTGTACTTTTACATCCTCAGCTCTTTTGAGACCAATTTGCAGCAGCAGGAAGCATGCATCTGTTTTGAATTCTTGTCCCCTATATTTGCTTATTTGTACAACTATTTCATTTCAGTAACACATTTTCTTCCGGATAATATTTCATTAGTTGCTACTTATTTTTTTCATATAGAGTCAATAGAAATGGAATTAGCAAACTCTAATCTGTAAATGTTATACACTTGTTTGCTTATTCTTGACATCAACTAATCAAAATGTGGAGAAACAAAGTTGGCCTTTGGCAGATGTATAAATAGTTATTTCTTTGTGCATGTTATTTTTCATTATCCTTGACCATTTTGCAGACATTAATTACAATTCTAAGAGTAATATCAGGATGAAAGAATTTACTTTTCCAAAATATTGAAGTTATTCTCAATGTGTGAGTTAGCTCCAATAAATAAAATTACAGGTATTTGCATGCTGGAGCAAATTAAAGGGCACTACAATTTGTTAATCTGCTCCTACAATTGATAGGCTTTTCAGCAGGGTGTGCAACCAAGTACTGCATTAGTCATTTCTGAAATGTTCTTTGCAACTTCTAATAGACAGTGGCTTAGGAGCATATATCTTTCTATAACCTTTATTAATATAAACATACTTGTTCTCTTCATCTTAATTTAAGACTACTAAACACTTCATTTTGGTGGCATCTCCTTGGAGTTAATTGCTAAAGACAGTGCTGTTTTACAAAAGTAAGAACTATGTTTCCCCTTGTGTATTTACATCTGTTGTATTGAAGGCCCTGAAGCAGTTCAGTCAGGTCAAATATTGGTATTTAATTAATCATTATCATCATTTTTTGCTGGGCTTCAAAGGCAGTCACTTCTTCTCCCCACTTCTTTCCAATATGAGGGAAGCAAAGAGTTAATACAATTCTGTGGGATTCCAGGTAATAACTGACCTAAGAGCAGTAGGGTCTGTGTGTGGGTGCACTGTGCACTGTGTGAAGCAGAGTGGGTATTTGAATGAGCACACAGCAGAGCCTCAAGACCTCCCTGGCTCCTGCCCCCCTTCTTCTCTCAGCCTTTCTTGTACCACCTCCTGTCACTTACTCCTTTACTTGGGGTACGGGTACCTTCTCTT
>NW_008680867.1:0-2452 GCF_000695815.1 Acanthisitta chloris | reverse complement strand
CAGTGCATGATCACTGCAGCCCAGGCTCTCTCCAATCTTGATGTCCCCAATTAGCTTGCTTGCATTGGTGACCATCTGATCCAGTAACACATCTCCTCTGGTAGGGTTGTCTATTACCTGGCTCAAGATGTTCTCCTGCATGCATTCCAGGAGTCTCCTGGATTGCCTACAGCTTGTTGTGCTACTTTCCCAGCAGATTTTGAGGTGGTTGAAGTCCCCCAGCAGGACAAGAGTCTGTGAGTACTATAGAATCATAGAATCATAGAATCAACCAGGTTGGAAAAAACCTCAAAGATCATTGAGTCCAACCCTACCATGGTTACTAGACCATGGCACTAAGTGCCACATCCAGTCTCATCTTGAAAACCTGCAGGGACGGTGAATTCACCACCTCCCCGGGCAGCCCATTCCAATGTCTGATGACTCTTTCCATAAAAATCTCTTCCTAATCTCCAACCTAACCCTCCCCTGGCAGAGATTGAGTCTGTGCCCTCTTGTCCTACTGCTAGTTGCCTGGGAGAAGAGACCAACCCCCACCTGACTATATCCTCCTTTCAGGCAGTTGTAGAGGGCGATAAGGTCTCCCTTGATCCTCCTCTTCTCCAGGCTAAACAACCCCAGCTCCCTCAGCCTCTCCTCATAATGCTCCCTATGCCTCCTGTACCTGGAGTAAGAAGGCTTCATCAGTAGTCTCCCCTTGGTTAGGCAGCCTGTAGTAGACACCAACCACAAGGTTCCCTTTGTTGCCTCAGTCTCTGATTCTTACTCACAGGCTTTTGACCTGCTCATGGCTATTCCTCAGAGACAGCTCTTCGCACTCAATCCACCTTAATGCAGAGGGCAACCCCCCTGCCTCTCCTTCCTCCCTGTCTCTTCTGAACAACCTATAGCCATTGATAGTCACGCTCCAGTCATGGGATTCATCCCATCAAGTTTCAGTAATGACAACAAGGTTGTAACTTTCTAGGAGCATGGTGGCTTCCAACTCCTCCTGTTTATTGCCCATGCTGTGTGCATTGGTGTAAAGGCACCTCAGCTGGGCTGTTGGCCATGTCACCTTCCTAGAGGAACACCCCTTAATTCCTTTGAGATATTTCCCTGATGTTTCCCTGTTGGCTTCTGTTACCTGAGAAGTTCCTGGCTCATCTCTGTAAGACTGCAAATGTGTTCCAGCATGGCCAGCACATCTCAGAATCACTGGCAAAGGGCCCTCACTAGCACTCCGTCCCTCTGACATTGCCTGTCATCTCACAGCTTGCCAAGGGCAAACCCGATGTAGAATCAGCTAGTCAAAAGGTGATTATCCCACTGTATTCAGCACTGGTGTGGCCTCACCTTGAATGCTTCATGCAGTTCTGGGCCCCATCATTTAAGAAGGATGTGAAGGTCCTTGAATTGCCCCCAGAGGAGGACAACAAAGCTGGTGAAAGGTCTGGAAGGTATGTCTTGTGAGGTGCAGCTGAGGATTCTGGGTTTATCTAGTTGGAAGAAAAGGAGGCTGAGGGGTGACCTCGTTACTCTCTACAGCTTCCTGAGGAGGGAAAGTAGAGAAGGAGGTGATGAGCTCTTCTCCCTGGGATCCAGTGACAGGATGCATGGGAATGGTTCACAGCTGTGCCAGGCAAAGTTCAGACTGGACCTGAGGAAGCATTTCTTTACCAAGAAGGTAACTGGAACAGGCTTCCTAGAAAGGTGGTTGATGCCCCAAGCCTGTCAGTGTTTAAAAGGTCAATGCCCTTAACAACATGCTTTAACTTGTGGCCAGGCAGTTGGACTAAATGATCATAGAATATAATTGTTTAGGTTGGAAAAAACCTTTAACATCATCAAGTGCACCTACTAACCTAACACTGCCAAGTTCACCATGAGGCCATGTCCCTAAGTGCCATATTTGCACATCTTATAAATACCTTCAGAGGTGGTGACTCCACCCTGGGCAGCCTGTTTTAGTACTTGGACCACCCTTTCAGTAAAGAACCTTTTTTTAATATCCAATCTAAACCTCCCCTAACCCAGTTTGAGGCTGTTTTCTCTTGTCCTGTTGCTCTTTACCTGGGAGAAAACGCTGATCCCCAACTTGCTACAGCCTCCTTTGTAGGTCCCTTCCAACTGAACTATTCTATATACACAAAAATTGCTAATTTTGACCTGCGATTTCCTCTGATGAAGTTTGAGGCTAAGGATAAAAGACACTAGGTATTCCAAGTAGTTTCTTTTGAGTTTCTTTTCCCCCTTCTTGTGTAGTTGGTCTTATTCCCTCTTTATATGTGAAATTGAGAACTTATGAAATCTATCCAGCATTAAACTAAATCATGTAGAAGTAAAGCAGACAGCAAAGAAGGTACCACGTTCCTAACTCCTGGGTCTTCATTTGCATCCCCACTTCTCCGTGGGCTGCAGCCTCCTAGGTTGCTGCCAGGCGCTGTGGCTGCGTGACTGTAGCTGTCCCAAG
>NW_008680866.1:0-2187 GCF_000695815.1 Acanthisitta chloris | reverse complement strand
GGTGCCCCCGCATCGCCCCCCGGCGCGGAGGGTGCGGGGCTGCCCGCCCGGGCCGTGCGGAGGTAGTGGAAGAGCCGGACACGGCTGGACCTCGGATCCCCGTGTTTAGCCTAATCTAATAGCAGCAGTGATTAGAGTTTATTATTATTTGCGCGCTGATCTTTTCGGCTGAAGGGAGATTTAAAAATCAATAGTAAAGTCGCATGCCTGACTGCTTGGACACTTATGGAAAAGCTGTTGGCTAAGGCCAATAAATCAATCCTCCTTTTTCTTTCTCTGTCCTGTTTGTTTCTTTTCCGCCTCCAGAATTTTCTTCCTTGCAGAAGGGAAGCCACATCTAGCAAGGTTCCACTTTGAAATACATCATGCTTGAAGCCAATGTGCTAATTATAGACTAATAGGAGGTGAAACTCTGTTGAAATGACATAGTGAAAAAAATCCAAGCTGATCAAATATAGTATGTCATCAAACGTATTATGGTCGCTTAAAATCCTATGTTTAAGAGGACGCTGCATAATCTTCTCAACCCCATGACTCACTGGCACCAACTTTTACTCAGAGAAGTGAAGTTAGGATTCACTTAAAGTTATTTTGTGGTAAGCGGGCTCTCAGACCTCTCAGACTTTTTACAGCCCTAGTCAAGGTATGACCAATATTTCCAGCCTGACACAGCAGCAGCCTACAGACGGAACAAGTAAATGAAATGGAAGTGTTTAAAAGGCTTCACACGTTTCATTTATTTGGATTTGAACTGAGGAGCTGAGCTGAGCTGAGCCTGGAATCACCAGCGAAGGAAGAACATAATTACTTGTCATTATATTCACTCCAATTTATAAATAATGTTTCTGGCTTTATTTTGTTCAATGCTTAATTTAAAAATAATGATTAAATATTAGCCCTTGGGCTGCGTGCTGGATTATAGCCAGATACATTATTACTTCTCCTTGGGACTCCGGAAATATCTAAATGGACTGGAAGGGAAAATGAAGATTTCCCACACAATTAGTTATGATGGAAGGACAGTGCTATGACTTCAGCAAAGATTTTAATTGTTCTAAAACGACGAGGTATTTCACCAGAATCAACACATAAATGTTGGGAGAAGTGACATTTGCTGTAAGGTGGTGGTGCGTGTCCTTGGTATCCACGTAGAGGAACACACAGCACTGCGTTTGTGAGTCTAGCTGTACACACACACACACACGAAAGGAAATCGTGGGTGCCTGCGTATCTGCACACACACGTAAATTTCTCTAATATGTTTATATGTTCGGTGGATGGAAGAGCAGCAAAATAAGTGTTCCTTGATTTAGAGCACTTCCCAGGTGCTACAAACACTGATGAACTAAAATCCTTATGTAGAAAAAGAATACTTCCCTCACACGTACACATATACACACCTCGAAAAAAAAAATAAGGAGAAAGGAAGAAAAGAGAAAGAAAGGAGAGGAAAGGGGAACTCGATTTATTCTCATTTGTTTATCTCTAGATTTTCCCCCCTTTCTGCAAATTCATTTGAATAGCTTTCAAGCTGCAAAATGGAAATGTGGCTCCTGCCCTCTATTTCAGCAGCAGCGTCCTGGCAACAGAGCAATTTTCTATCATCAAGGATAAATGGCATCGAACAGAACATTCTGATAAAAAAGAAAAAAAGCTTTAGCCCAAGAAGCCCATGATTGCTGCCCTTCCTGTCTATCATCCCTTTACAAAATCCTCTCCTCCAAACCTGAGCTGCATGCTGTCAGAGCTAATAATGTCTTCTAAAGAAAAGGGGAAGAAACAGCATTCATGCACAATGTTCCCATTTATTACACAGAGTGCTTATTTAAAAATTGCAAATATCTTTGTTTGGTTCACTGCAAATTAAAACCAAGATGTAGGAAGTTACACGATGCAACAATTATTCATGTCACAGCAGAGCATCAAACCCTCATATCTGGCTTTTCTATTGGTTAATGTGTGTGTGTGTGTGTGCGTGTGCGTGCGTTGTGTGTATGTGTGCAATGCGGGGAATATCCCTTGTTGTGAAAATAAAAACCACTTCAGGTAAGTCTGTGTTTTGTTGTTTTAGAGTAAGGTGGGGGGTGGGGAGTTATTACTGATACGAAGCAGGCAGAGGCTGTGCGTGCGCCGTCTTTGCGGTTCCAAGGGGACAAGACCCCAGGACCCGTGCAAAGCCTGCCAGGA
>NW_008680865.1:0-715 GCF_000695815.1 Acanthisitta chloris | reverse complement strand
GTGTACACACCAAGTATGTCACTGGAGAAAAAAAAACCTTCATTTTTTTTTCCTGATAGTTCATTGATAATGTCAAGACAAGACTGACACAGACTGGATTAATATTATTAAGTGCTCTAAACAAGACGATTTGGTTCTTGACCCTAGAAAAGCTTCAGCATGTTTTGAGTCTCCACTATAAATTACAATATGGAGATGTAATTAAATCTTCAATTTCTTTTCAGCATACACGCTAGGACTAAAACATGAGATCCTTCATAAGACAGAGTATCAATGAAACAAACAGTACAAATGTGGATATTAGATGGTTGTGTTACTTAAGGATAACAAGCATAAAATCACAAGAAATCTTGACATGCCACTGCAAAGCTTCGAAACAGAGTACAAACTCACTCTGCTAATATCTCAGTTAAACACTGGAATGTCATTCTTTGCCATTTCCCCTGAACACGCAAGATGAAGCCAGCCATAATCTTAACAGGGTTGTGCAGCTGGTCCTGCATCATATGATATAAAAAATGCACATGACTTCAACCAGTGTCAAAGGGAGGATGAGTGCTTGGGGGAGAAGAGAAAGAAGGCAAGAAGAAATATTTAAAACCCTTTAAAATCCTTAATTAAGGATTTCCCAGTTTGAAATATATTATTCTTAGCTCACATGCAATAATTAACACACCTGGGTGATGATTGCTGTTTGGACAAAAAATATGGATTC
>NW_008680864.1:29237-31736 GCF_000695815.1 Acanthisitta chloris | reverse complement strand
CTGCCTCGCCGGGCTCGCAGGCTGGAGCTCCTGCCCTGCTGCTGCTCTTCCCAGACTACGTTTTCCATGGTGCAGCTGAGCCGCCCTGGGCTGGGAGGAGGAGGCTCCGGCAGGGAATGAATGCGGCGATGGAATGTCAAGCGTGCCAGGCGTGAGGTCCGGGAGGTGCAAACAACATCGACTTGGCTCGAAACTTGACGTCTACGTTTTGTCTCTGCCAGCCGCCCAGACTGGACCAATTTTCTTACCAAGGCGTTGGAGAACTTTAGAGAAACTGCATTTTCCATTTAAAAAAATGGATGGGAAAGTCAGTGAGCCCGTATCAGAGTCACTGGGTTTGATTTTTAAAGAAAGATCAGCAGAAAATTGAAGACGGTTTAGAAAATGCAAGTATGGGTGATTTTTTTTTTAAGCGTTATCTCCTAGTCAGTAGCACTGATTTGAAATTTCACAGAGAATCCTTTTATATCTAAGTGTAATTCTTCTTAATTTTCCTGTATTTCAGGATCAAGGGAATGGCCTAAAGTTGTGCTAGAGTAGGTTCAGGTTGGATATTATAGAAAGGTTCTTCCCCCAGAGGTGTTTGGGCACTGAACAGCTCCCCAGGGCAGTGGTCACAGCCCCAAGCCTGGCAGAGCTCAAGGAGCATTTGGACAATGCTCTCATGCACATGGTGTGATTTTTGGGACTGTTCTGTGCAGACCCAAGAGCTGGACTCAATAATTCTCGTGGGTCTCTTCCAGCTCCCAAATATTCTGTGATTCTGTTTTAGTTCTTTTTTGCTTTTTCAGCTGCTCATGCTTAAGAAAATGACTGATGCTTTTTAACCAAGGAGTTTAAACTGCAGGCAGGGCCAGAAGTATGTTCTGCATCATTTGGGGTTTTTTTTTGTATATACTACAAGTTTTTGTCCTCTGGGATTGTGAAATCTACCTTCTAGGTAAAAAATTAGTTTAGACTGAGGCTTGTGCTTCTGGCTTTGGACTGCACAAAACAGTTACTCTTGAGATGACAGTATCATAAATTCACAGATGCGTTGCTGGGATAGTAACTGTCTTCTTTCTCCTTTTAGGCATGTGTTTTACTGGATTTATAAACTTAGCTCCGACAAAATTTTGAAGGTGTTATGGAGCCTGAATGCTGCAGGCCAGATATGAGGTTATAGTACTTTCTTCCACTATTAATACAGCACTGATCTCAGTATTTCTGAGAGCAGAGAAACTGAATATGTAGAAGGTGGAAGAAAAAGTACTTCATGATTGCTTTTGTGTGAGAGGAGAATTAAACTTAGTTTTTACCCCATCACTTACTTTTGATTAATGATTGTTCACATCCCCAAGCAATTTTTCTTCTCTCTCACTATTTCTGTTTTAAACAAGTGCTAGCAAGTCAGTAAAAATACTCTTCTAAAATTGAGTGTGGGTGATGGCAGTTCTTTACCAGGTCTTAGCCACCTGCTCCAATAAAAATGACACTAATGCCACTGGAAGAATTCTACTCTTCATAGTAAAGAAGCTGGACAGTAAAAACTGAAGAATAAGAAGAGTGAGAGGAATGACAATAAAACCCCAAAAGATCCATAATAAGCAGAAGTGTGTCAGTTGACTTGGTCTTTCTTCTTTCTTTTCAGATCTGGGCAGAAATTCTGAAGTTCACTTAAGAAATCCTGGAGAAAAGCAGAGGGAAAAGCTCATAGATGCATCTCTTTCATCCATCTACCACTCATCAGGAATAGCTGCTTCCCATTTAGTCTATGAATATTAATAGCTACACAGGATGCTGATGAAGCTCTTTTGTTTCTGGCCTAGGGAGCAGGTGAAGAGGTAATGGCATTTTTGCTCTTGTCATTCCAACACAAGCACCAAGTGTGCTTCTCCTTGAGCTCCAGCCACACTGCTGTAGCACCTGAACTGGCAAGTTCTCTTTGTCCTGCCAGTTCTGCCCCTTGAATTCCCTCAACTTTCCAAAAGCAAGTGGCAAGATGTGTTAACTCCAGGAAAGAAATTAAAATGTGTTAAAGGCATACCCAAACTGTATTTTTAAATTGCGTGTTAGTTTTTCTTTCAGTGGATGTTCTTCTTGTGGAAAGACCTTGCTGAGCTGAGCATTCCTTTCCTCTATGTCTGCCTCATGGTTTTGGGAAGTTTATATTCCAGAGCCACACAGAGAGGAAGGAATGGCTGTAAAACAGCAACCTTAACTTGGTTAACTTCCTGCAAGTAATCAAAGGCTATTCTGTGAGCTGCTTGGAAAAACACCCTTGGCTACGACATCAGTGAAATTCCTTCCTAATAATCTTTTAGAGTGTTAGGCCACTTGCAGACATTTTTGCTCATTCCAGTAAAACATATAAGGCTTGAGCATTCTACCAGTTGTGCTTATTTAAAAGGAGGGTCCCATACAGCTGCACAGTTGTCTTTGTGTGAAGCACACAATGGTCTAAATATAGAAAAATGATGGCAGACAACATGATGCTGGCCAACACAAATTACCCCAGTG
>NW_008680864.1:12496-29185 GCF_000695815.1 Acanthisitta chloris | reverse complement strand
AACAAGAATCTGGATTCATGCACCGCATAAAATATTTCTAAACTCTCAGAGGTTAGGGAGTCAAAGATAGAGAAGGAGACTCAGAAAGGGAGGCTAGAGGGTTCTCAGAGCTAAAGCTCTAAGAAAAAAACCAAGAAAAATATTTGAGGAGACAGCACTAAAATATTCAAAACAAGAAAGACTGATGGGCCTGCTGGAACAGCTGGATTTTTGATGCTAAACCAAGTCTTTTTGACCCTGTTTCTATATGCCTTTTTAGATAACTAGACATTTCAGTTCTTATAAGAAAGCTATAGGTTTTACAGATATCAAATGTATTCTAGCATCATGTGAAAGCTTGAAAAACACTGCTGTAGGTAAAGGGGGTGCACATCATTGCGCTTCGCAGTGTAGTGACACTGGGAACTCAAACAGGAAATGCAGACAGTTGTGATGAGTGTCGGTGAAGGTATCATCTTAAGATTGGTTGGTGAAGAGAACAGTGTAGTCAATGTCTTTGGTATTGAAGTGTTTTCTTAAAATAGTTTCCTTCATTATGTTCAGAAACTATTTTTAATTGAAGGACTTTAAAAAAAGAACTTTTGGCTTTTACTAGTCTTTTAAATCCAATACTGCAGGATAAATATTGCCAGTCTCCGTTAAAGTGAAAATAAACCAGCAGCACTGAATGGGTCCTTTCAAAGTGCAGCTTTTTATTATGATTAAATTCCATGATGATTCTGAAACAAGTCAGAGGCCTGAACCTAAAAGCATGTAGGAAAATTTATTTAAAATACTCATTGTGCTTTACCAGTATTCCAGAATAATGAAAGGAGACAAACATCTTAATCTGAGCTAAATCCTCTTGACATTCATTTCTGTGTCCTCTGCCTTTTTGTGGCTTGATACTTGACGTATGAAGTCATTCTGGGATGGACTGAAGAGGAAGGCATTGTGTGTGCTATAGTCCCAGAGCTGAGTGAATTAATGCTGCTCTGTATTTCCTCGAGGAATGAGCACATTCAGTTTACGTTTATTGAGACTAGACCCTGGGAATGAATTATTTCTTCCTTATAAGGAGCCTTGTGTTGGGATATCTGTTGGCACAGTTTAGCTCACTACTAAGTTATTAGGGATGAAAGCATCACTGTTACAAGTAAAATGATAATGTGCAAGTGACTTCTTAAAATTAAATGTGTTGAACTGATTTAGAGGGTTCAGAATTTCTAAGTCTTGGAATAGAGTATCAAGGATATCTCACCTTTCTTCAGAGTTTTAACTTACCATTTGCAAAAAGACAAAAGGAGAAAATCTTGTCTCTGAGAGGATTATAGATTTAATGTCTCTCTGGGTTTGTTGTGACCTTATGTAAATCTGAGTTGCGAAATCCATGAACACTCAAAGTAAAACCAGTATATTCCTCTCACGGGCTTTTGTAAGTGTAATTTTTAAATGTTTATTTTTCTAATTTCAAAATAAAAGTAAATTTGATTAAAATTTCAGGTTTTCTCTCTCTTTATTGCAAATACATACACTTAATTATGATATAAACCTTCATCTCTTCTGATCAGACATTCTCCACCCAAAATGTGATAGGCTGGTTCAGAAGTTATCATGTACAAAATGCCACTGATGGGTCTACCAACATGTGTAGGAATATTTCAGCACAGAAAGGACAGAAATTGAAATGGACTGGTGGTCTGAAAAGAAATATTGGACTCCCTTCTTACGGATAAGCATCCTACATCAACAAGCTCCCTTCTTATCTTCTTGGGCTTCCTCCCTTTAAACTGCACTTTACTTTTGGCTTCCTTGCATTAGGCCAAGTAACTACCTGGCACTGGCAGCCCACAGAATAATTCTTGGGGAGAAGCTCCGCACAAAGAAGGACATGCAAACCTCAGTCCACTAATGTCAGGAACAAAAGGCATTGCTCACCTCGAGTTTCATCTGTAGCAAAGAAAGAGAGACAACATATACTCAAATTCTCAGAGGGGCATTTTTCAGCATGCTAAGTGCTGGTAGAATAGCTTTTAAAATGATTTAAAGGCAAAAAACAAAGCAAAGCAAAAACAAAACCCCAAAACAACCATGACCCAAACCCCCTCTTTCTCTCATTTCAAGAATCACAGAATCATTTAGATTTGAAAATGCCTCCAAAATCATTGAGTCCGCTCTTTGACCGATCACCAACTTGTCAACTAGATCATAGCACTAAGTGCCACATCCAGTCATTTCTTGAACAGCTCCAGAGAAGGTGACTCCACCACCTTCCTGACCAGCCTGTTCCAATGCCTAACAACCCTTTCAGTGAAGAAACTTTTCCTGATGTCCAACCTCAACCTCCCCTGGCACAGCTTGGGGCTATATCCTCTTGCCCTGTCACTATTTGCCTGGGAGTTGCCCAACCTTGTTGCAACCTCCTTTCAGGTACTTGTAGTAAGTCATGACAACTCCCCTGAACCTTCATTTCTCCAAGATAAACACCCACAGGTCCCTCAGCTGCTCCCCATATGACTTGTTCTCTAGATCCTTCACCAGCTGTGTTACCCTTCTCTGGACACACTCCAGCACCTCAGTATCTTTCTTGAATTGAGGGGCTCAAAACTGAACACAGTATTCAAGGCGCCTACACCAGGATGCCTCTGGCTTTCTCAGCCACTTGGGCACACTGCTGGCTCATGTTCAGCTGATGTCAGCCAGCACATCCACGTCATTTTCCACCAGGCACCTTTCCTGTCACTGCCCCCAGCCTGTAGCACTGCACGGGGTTGATGTGGCCAAACAGCAGGACCTGGCACTTGGCCTTGTTTTATCTCATACCATTGATCTTTGTCTATTGATCCAGATCCCTCTGCAGACCCTTGCTGCCCTCCAGCAGATCTATACTCCCACCCAGCTTGGTGTCATCTGTGAATTTACTGAGTGTACACTCGGTACTCTCATCCAGATAATCAGTAAAGATATTGAACAGGACTGGCCCCAATACTAATCCCTGTGGGGTACCACTAGTGACCCGATGCCAATTGGATGTGGCACCATGGCTTGGTGTCATCTGTGAATTTACTGAGTGTACACTCGGTACTCTCATCCAGATAATCAGTAAAGATATTGAACAGGACTGGCCCCAATACTAATCCCTGTGGGGTACCACTAGTGACCCGATGCCAATTGGATGTGGCACCATGCATCACCACTCTCTGGGCCTGGCCATCCAGCTAGTTTTCACCCAATGAAGTGTGCACCCATCCAAGCCATGGGCTGCCAGCACCTACAGGAGGATCCTGTGGGAGATGGTATCAAAGGCTTTGCGTGAGTCCAGGTAGACAACATTCACAGCCTTTCCCTCATTCACTAGGCAAGTCACTCCGTCGTAAAAGGAAATCAGATTGGTCAGGCAGGACCTGCCTTCCACAAAGCCATGCTGGCTGAGTCTGACCCCTTGGGTGTCCTGTATGTGCCATGTGATCATACTCAAGATCACCTGTTCCATAACATTGCCAGGCACCAAGGTCAGGCTGACAGGTCTGTAGTTCCCTGGATCCTTCTTCCAACACTTCTTGTGGATGGACATCACATTGACCAACCTCTAGTCATCAGGCACCTCCCCAGTCAGCCAGCACTGATGAAGAAGTCTGAGTACAGATTCATTTGTGACTGCAAGAGAGCTGCACTTACAAGGGAACAGTTTCAATATGCCAAAAACTGAAGCTCTTGCCCATGTGCTATAGAGATGTGGTGCACACCAGTAGGACCCTTGCTGTGCTGGTGTCCCCTTGTCTACAGCAGCACAGCCAAGGCAGCAGTGCTGGGAAAATGAAAATGCAGCTAACTGGCCAGCAATTTCTTCAGGTGTTTTCCAGTCTTCTGTGATCTTCTCCACCTTTGTGAACTATCACTGAGGACCCACAGAAAGTATAGAGGCACAGAAGTATCTGTGAGATATCTGAGCAACACTTCAATGGTTCCTATTGAAACAACTGGCATTCTTTTTAAAAGCTCAGGAACAATGTCTGCTTCCTCTTACTTGGTCCCTGGTCATTGCATTTAACAAGCTGAAGAAGCTGAGCTGGACTTAACATTTTTTCTTAAAAAAATCTAATCTATGTAAAATTTGATTTCTAGTGGTACTGAGATTCTTAGTTTACAAGTATTTGAACATTATTGCAAACAGTATTGCAAACCTGTCCCTAGCTTTGCTGGAACTTAGACACCCAGTCGGGATTTTCAGACAAGTCTTGGGTTGTATCAGAGAAAAACTTAAAAGGTAATGCTCTAAATACAAGGACTTCTGTAGAGTTCATGCACCCTATGAAATTAGAGACCAAGCTTTTGCTATGTCGCTGTCCTGGGTTGCAGTGTGGGGGGTATCCATGGTATGTATTCTATTATCATCTCCACAAGCTGTTAAAGCAGGTGGGGCAGTGATCGTTATCACCTTGTCCCTCCCTCAGGGGCTGTCTCTGATTGACGGGCTGTCAAGGACCCATGCATGACACATCCTCCCAGTGATCCTTATCCCTTGTCCATGGTGAGGTGACTCACCCCAGGGGTGGGGAGCCAAACATGCTCACAGGGATATAAGCCGGGGTTTGGACCAGCACAGGGAGCCCTTTGCCTGCTGGATTCCCAGAGGACAAGAGCTGCTGCTGGACCTTCAGGAGAGAACCGGATCTGCGGGATCACTGCTCCAACAAACCCATCACTGCAGGAGGACTGCAGCCACCATTTAATCGGACTGCTACTACACCCTGACTTGACAGGGTGTCAGGTTACTTTCCGACTCTGTCAGGTTATTTTCTGACTATGTTAGGTTACTTTTTTTTTTGCACTGTTGCATTTGTGTTGTTTTGTTGTGTTGTTCATATTAAATTGTACTTCTGATTCAGAGTCTCTCACCCGTTTGCTTTTCAAACCAGCACAGTCACGAAACAAATGATGCTCTGCTATCTCATTAAGCTTCATTTGGTCAAAGAAGACTATACACTGAGGAACAGTTATTAAAGACCAAATTCAAGGTTATAATATGTTGAAGGCTTGTTTTCACTTGTTTTTTCCCCACCCAGATTTCACCTTCTATTTCTATCCATATAGCAGTATTTGATGTCAGCTCCATTCTTAAGCAAAGTGCCACTTAAGTAGTTTTTTGGATTGGGTTTAACTAAGTAAAACTTGGGCATTTGTCCCGGAACTTCAGAAGGTATTTGAAATTTTTCAGCCCAAGTGCTAATTAGAGTGGTGTGTACTTGTTTTACCAAGTTATCCCTGCAGCACCAAGTAACTGAGCTGTGGAATACTGCACCCGTTTGGAGCAGCCTACTTGCAAGGTTAAACGCAGCTTACTTAGATATATCTTGGGTTATATTGATATACCTTCACCTTTATTTTGTACCCCAACTGTAAGTATTTTCATTGTCTATTTCCTGTTTCTGTCCCTTCTTTTTCTTTCCTTTGACTGCGCTTCACTGATGCCAGTTCATTGTACATTCTGTCCCAACTAATTGAACAAAATGGATAAACTTTCCATCCACTTAGCCTTCCTTCTTCCTATTCTTCCTGTCCTGCAGTCTTGGAAATTGTACCAGAGCTAATATGTCAAGCTAAGCCTTGTAATCAAATTCAGAAGATAGAGATAAACTATGGTTAGAGCCTGCAGTGAAATTTTGTCAGAGAAACCAGTACTTCCTTCTACTTCACCAGCTTCAAAGGCTTCACTGGAATCCCTTTCTTGGAGCAGGGATTTAATTTTTTTCTACTGGTCTGTGACTAAACAACATCTAACTTTTGAAGTTGCTCTGAATAACAACATCTAACTTTTGAAGTTGCTTTGAATAGAAAGGGAGAACATTCTTCTTTTTTCTCTTTTGTGCTCCAGGGATTAAGATGAGCTGGGAGATATGCCTCCGCTGCACTTCGACACTTGGAATAATAGTGGCACAATGTGCTCTTATAGTTCCGGAAACTTAGTGCTTTGAGCCTCTTCCAGGGAGGGTATTAGGAGTTGCAAGAATTTGGATGGTTTACCACTGAAAAGGAAAGTACCCCTTGGTACTTACTGTGTTTCTATGCTTCTTTGCTTCAATAAACTAAGCAGGACTCATGGGACAGCTGCTTATTGCTAGACACTGTCCTCTGCTGGGCTGTATTGGGGTCCTTCAGAGGGAACAGATGCTGACACTGCCTGTGGTGTGGTTCAAACACTGCAGGAGATACTGTGTCAGACACTGTGACTGTGAACTTAGGCAGACGTCACTCTCAGTCATCCTGCAGATGTTATGGTCCATGAGCAGGAGGGGTGGAAACATCTTCTGATGTGTTCATGTGAAATAGGTCTTGTAGTGGTTCCAAAAATGGAGCCTCTGGGCAGGGAGAGGTATACTAAAGGTCCAATGCAGTAGTAAAGTAAAGTAAAATAAAGTAAAGTAGTAAATTACCGTATCCCCAGTCTGAGAAGATGGAAGAGTATCTCCAGTACCCTAACTGAAAACTTCTTCCCAGTCAGGAATTTTAATATGTGATTCTCAGAGCCACGTTACAGAAAACAGCACAAAAATCACTTTTTCATGGTTTTTCCTGCGCTCAGGACAGCAGCACAGGCACCAAAGCTCACCAGCACTAAGTTGGCTTGCATCCTGCTCTGACCTTTCAATTTATCTCTGCAAGCATAGAGTCTTTGATTTTTGTTTTTTAAAACAAAATGTCCCTGCTGCAGTCAAGTGGCTGCTTTTGAAGTTCATTAGGAAAGGTAGAAATCTTTTCTTTAAAAAGAAAATAAGAAATCCCTAGGACATGGGGAGTGGAATAAGTGAGGAAGAGAAGGGCAGAACTAATATGAGTAAGATTTGAGGGATGAATGTATAAAGCCAGTCCCTTGCCAACTCCACCCTCTAAATGGCATTTTCCACCAGGGAAATTGGATCCACCCTGGACTGATTCTAGCATCAGGAAAATCCTCCTAAAATAGCTCTGGGCCTTGCAAAAGTTGCAGTTTCCTCTCCCAATAATTGATGCTGTGGTGACAACCTCCATCTGGTACTCATGAGTCGCAATCACCACATCTGCTAAGGGGAAGAAGGCAACTTTTTCCCTTTGCTCAGAATCTCTTGCCTTGTCTGCAGTGATGATCCTAGGAGTGAGAAATTGCTGCTAAGTTTGAACACTTAAAGGCTATGGTGTCCCCCACACTGACAACTTGGAAATGAAACTGCAGTCTCTGCTTACTCAGAGTTTAAGAAGTGTAAATGAAGAGGAATCACTTTAAGAGTGCCTGGGGATTGGTCTAAGTTGCATTATTGCCATTGAATGTGATTTTATTTCATACTGTTTACTAAATGGAGAGTATAACCATGGCAACATTCAGGACACCCTCTGTACGGATCTGCCAAGACGATACTGGAATTAGCATTCGGAAGGAAACTGTTTGAAAGTAGCTTGAGACCTGAAAAATAATGTTTCAGAGTACAGTCCATATGGGGATGCACTTCAGCATCTGCAGCATGAAAATGCTGCAAAATTTACCACTTTAACTTATGCTGATCTCATCAAGAGTATTTGTGGTATCATTTGTACAGATCTTATTTCGATGCATGAAAGCAAAATGGTATAAGAACTATTAGCCAGTGGTGATTCAGGCTAGCTGCGTTACAACCATAATTTTGTGTGAAGTATACCTAAAAATACAGATACAAAAATACAAATACAACCCTTTTAGGATGAACTCTAGTGCAAATATAGTTAAAATCTTTTTTCTAAGTTTGCTTGGGAAAAAATACCTAGAACAAATTAAGGTTCTACTGTCTGTAAATAAATAAAAAAGGTGTGGGGTGAATGAGAACAAGGAGAGGAATATAAAAGGAAATTCTAGATCTGAGATAGTCCTCTACTGTCCCAGTTATAAACTGTCAATAAACTTAGTGTAGTAAATACTTTCAGTTGTTGCATGTTGTGATGTTCTTGCAGGAATCCTTTGTATGGGAAGTTGTAGTCTGGCAGAATGAAGGCTGATTGAATTATATCTTGCTTCTTCATGTCTCTCCACAGGTCACTTCTTTCTGGAAGAAGCAGAGTCAACATAAGGACACCTTTCTCTTTGAGTCATGCCAGCTGCTGCAAGTGATGCTGAACAAAAACAATTTCCTGGTTACTCTGCTGGCACTTTTATCTGTGGTTTACTTCACTGTTTTTGTTTAAGTCAGTCTTTTCTTTTGTGTGCACCTGTCACCTAGCAGGAAAGACATGTTTATGTAAATAAAGCTTCACGAGTTGTTTAGGAGATGTGTAGGAAAATGCAGAACTGCTTTTAACTAACTTCTGAAAGTTGGCTAGATTTTAAGCTGACTCTGCTCTCTCAACAGATGCTCATAACAGTGACTGCTCTTTATTGCCTCAACACATTAGCCAATCTGATGGGATATTTCATGTGGAGTTACTACTTCCTGTAAGTCTGTGCTGTAAGTTGGGGGTAAACAGACAAGTGTTTTGTGGATAACTATTGAAGTAATACCTTAGTGAACAATGAAAGCAGCATGTCCTTTTTATATGTATGTTTGGTCTGCCCACCAAATACTAGATCGTAAGGATGGAGAAGACACACAGAGTTGGAGCCACTGAAGGGCAGGTGATCAAGGTTTTCTCAAAGTAAAATTCTCCAGCAAACACAGCCTTTTGTTTTCAGAGAGTCTAAGCCTCTAATTTGTTGTCCTGTGTTTCCTTGTATGTTTTGATCATCTCTAAAGTGTTCTCTTCTGTTACATGCTTACACAACATTATTTATTTATATTTTGAATTTTAAATTTATATTTTTTATCTCAGAGTAGTGCTAAAACATCCGTGCTATAAATTGACTCTACTTTTGAACCCTGAGCCAGTATTTGTAAATATATCTTATACCCTGGATGTATCACTACTTCTGTTACCCTTTCTCTGCCTTGCATAACCTTTTCACACATATTGGTGCAGTTGTATCAAAGAAGGGAATAAAACCATGTCTGCAGACAATTCCCACAGTCTAATCATCTGTCACATTATGGCAAAGCTAATGCTGCTGTTGTCTTTTTCATCTTCAGAAATTTGTGTTTTGCTAGACCTAAGAAGAACTGAAAATGCTGGTTTGAATTATTTTTTCTGTTAATGAGTTTTTATTTGGGGATTTGGAGGACGAATGTAGAGCTGAAGAGAGATTTGTCAAGGAAGGTAGCAATGAATGACCTCTTCAATAAGGTGCTTTGGCCAAAATGCCTTGCGTAATTCTTGGCTATACAAAAAGAAATCTCCAGGGGCTGCATAGACAATACTAGTTACATGTTTTGCACTGAAACAATTTCTTTCAATTTGCTTTGTGCAGTTCAGGATCGAAGAAGATTTCGTAGACAGAAAGGCTGACACAAGAGTAAGAAAAGTTATTGATTCATGCAGCATGATACAAGGAAATTTTTCTCTTTGGGTTATCAAACAGAAACATGAATTGACTGTAGTCCAAAAGTATCTGCAATGAAATACAAACCTGGCTTCTCCATCTAGCTGACAGACATGACAGAATTCGATTGCTGGATATAGGAAGCTGAACAAAATCAGACTAGAACTGAGTAGTACAATTTTCCGTAAATAAAGAGCAGCTAACCATTGAAACAGTTTAGTGTGAATTAGAATGGGCCTTCCAGTCCTAGTATTTTTGATCTCAAGAGATGTCTGTCTAAAACATGTATTCTAGCTCAACTCAGCAGTAGTTCAGGACATCTCAAAGACTTCTGTACAAAACAGATCAGCCCAGTGGATGTTCTAACCTTGTCTTTGGTGGGGACCACAGTGGATTTGGTTCTTCCTTCAGCTTTTCTAGGGGCTTACTTCATGATCTGTTTTTTTGCCTGTGGGTGCTAACTTTTGTACTGGAACTTCAGTGCAGCTGTGGCTGTTTACAAAAGGGCATAATCATCTGTAAATGGTATAGTGTGGCAAGGAATCCAGACTGCATAAAAACCTGTTGTAAAGATGTACACGGAAGACAGACAGTCATGCATGGAATTTTAGCACGCCTCTGTCATGTTTATTCCAGTTTCTGAGTAGTTTTCTGAATTAATAGTGTACCTGGTGATTTTGTGTCACTACATAAGCTTGTGGCCATATACAGAAGGTGGAATACCTTTCTGGATTAACAGTTTCAGCTCATATATTAACTGCTTCAGCTCATATATTAACTCTTGTATGCCTGTAGGATTTCAAACACACCAAGGGTATGTCCATATTGACACTTGGGTTTTTAGCTTGTTCAAAACTTCCAGCTTGTGTTTGGGCTCTTGTTTGCAAAGTGGTATTTAGTCCTTATAACAAAGTGCAGAAGTAATTAGTAACATTAGCTTATCATTATTTACAGCAAACCAGTTCCTTCTTTGTGTACAGAAATTCAGAATTATATCCTTCCTTGTCTGAAAACTTTCTTTCTGCAAGTAATAAAAGATGCAAATATCCCTTACAATGACTACTTCAGCCTTCTTGCAGCTTGGGGCAAAACCACATTGGCAGAAAGACAATGTCTTGTCTCTGATGGCTATGAAGCCTCTCTGAACTCGACCTGAATATGAACTTGTACAAAAGGGACCTCTGTGCAGTGACAAGAACTTGAAAACAGAGTATAATTACATAAGAAATTTAAAATAAGTTGGGGAGCATGTTTCAATGAGATCAGCATTCCAAGTAGTCCTTAAAAAGAATTGGATATTTGTATCTCTGTCGCCACTCATTTTTCTGTACAACTGATCATCTGAATTTTTTTGTGTTAAACTTCCTTCAGGCTGAAACCTTATACCTGATAGTAATCCATCTTAACAGGCCTTCTGTGCAAACTTGGCCTGGGTGTCCTACATAAGTCTCCCAATTTCTTTAATTCCTTTGATACTGGTAAAGAAAGGATGTGTTTAAAAAATAAATTTAAAATAAAAGGCATCACAAGGACCTTGTGTTTTCCTGTCTCACACTGAAGAAGCTAATAAATTGTATGATCTCAATAGTCAAGAGAGGGAAGAGCCACAGTAGAGTCATGGGTATAGTAGGACACACTGGTCACATTGCAGCACTCACTAGGATGGAGCTGACCTAATTGCTGCACTTGGTATCAGTAGCTCCAGAGCTTAGCCTCTATTCACATGAAGCCAGTTTCTCACTAAGGTCCCAAACAGTATTTTACTTCTGAGGAAATTCTTTCTTCTCTTTTAGGGGTAGTTTTTCACTTTTCTCATCATACTGCCTTGCATGTTCTTTGTAGTTTCACTGATCACCACTCATTGAAGAGTACCTGTGATGTCTCACTCCTTCCTCATCTCTCTTCACATCAGGTAGCTGTTTGTTTATACATAACTCCTGTGGAAATCTATAGATTTCCAGGTAAGCAAAGCATCAGACTATTAAGTATTCCTTATGCCATATGTCTGAACCTCTTGGGTGGGTGATCCTGTTTCCATGCCTTGGGAACTCCAGTTTTATCCTGAGTACTTTTAAGAATCATCTTTAACTTTGAATCTTTGTACATTCCCTGCATGGCAAAGACTCTGGCAAGTCTCACTGATACAGGAGGTTCCAAAGTACAACTGTTATGAGATGATATTTTACCACCTCATACCTCCATGGTTCATTTTTGCCTTCTCCTACTAGAGTCTTGCATCTCAGATGCTATTGTTTGTGTTGCATCAAGATCACAAGAAGAAACCTTGCAAGGGAGCACAGTATTCGCTGGTCTATGCACAACCACACTTGACCATCATATTCCTCTTTCTCATGGGCACCTGACAAAAAATATTTTGATCCGTGATTTTGGGGAAAGGAGGCAGAACCTACTGCATCCTCCCTTCTCCAGTTTTGCTTTCTGTCTCTGGATTGAAGGAGGTTTCTCTTCTAAAACAGCACAAGTTTCTTTGACTTCTGATGAGATTTTCCTGGGATACATACCAGGCTTATGTCAAAATCCTGTGATAACAGTTGTTTGTAGCAGCAGTCTAATTGCTCTTCCAGGCTGAAAGTATTCCTGGCTGAGGTAGTCTCGAAGGCTCTTTCAACTCCACAGATATAGTCTTGTTTCTTTTACAAAATGGTAAATCTAATCTGCACGTTAAATTACAGTGACATCATATCCACAAGCTGGCAGGCATTCCCCAGACTATCACACCTTTCCTTTAACATATGGACTGACTGACACAATCAGATCAAATGATTTCCCAGACTTTCTGCTTTATCCACTAGGCAGCATTTTCCATTTAAGATTCCTGTAGTGAGTCTCTATCTCCAACAGTAGTTTAGATTATCATCTGATCTAAATTATCACAGTTCCAGTAGACTTCAATGGATTTGATAATTTATGCCATCTGAGGTTCTGCATCTGAAAACTCTGTAATAAAAAGCAGCTGCTACTTTAACTAATCTGAAAAATGCTAAGTGCCTAGTATGTGTCTGAGTCTAGCTATCTTAATACCTGTTACTCAGCTCCTAGCACACCCCAGCATACTGGAGATTTACAGTCCTTTGCGTTGCATCTAAGTAACTAGGATTATGTCAATTATTTTGTCAAACATGAAAGCTGAACAGAGACTGCCACAGTCCTTGCCAGCAACTTTTTCAAGGAGACCCAAAAGCCCACACTCTCTCAGCAAAGCCAGTGAGTTTGGTCATGCCAGAAGGTGCTGATATCTTTCTACTGACCATGAACATTAAATGTATTATGCATATAAAATTTTTAGAGCAGTTGCTTAGGTTTGTCACTTTAATGTGTTTGAGTTTTGGTTTCAATATTCATCCTCAAGCCATATGAACATTACTCAATGTTTGGTATCAACTTGAACTTGTAAAAAATAGGAGGTTGCACGAATATCAACCATTTATATCAAAGAATATGGTTAGAGTTTGCAGTGTTTCATAGAAAACATGGTCTGTGACCTATTCAGAGGAATAGGTCTCTGACTTGTCCAACAGAAGGAAGGTATGCAATTTAGGGAGACTTGGACAAGTTTGGGAAGCGGGCAAATGTGAACCTCATCAGGTCCAATAAGGCCAAGTGTGAGGTGCTGCACCTGGACTGGGGCAACCCCCAACATCAGTACAGGTCGGAGGATGCAGGGATTGAGAGCAGTTCTGCTGACAAGATCTTCAGGAGTCTGAAAAGCTGGACATGAGCTGGCAGTGGGCACTTGCAGCTCAGAAATCCAACTGTGTCCTGGGCTGCACCAAAAGCAACGTGGCCAGTATGTTGATGGAGGTGATCCTCTCCTCTGCCCTTGCCTGGAGCACTGCATCCAGTCCCAGGATCCCCAGCACAGGAAGGGCGTGGACCTGTTGGAGCATGTTCAGAGCAGGCCACAAATGGTTGGAGGGGCTGGAGTATCTCTCCTGTGGAGGCAGACTGAGTGCCTGGAAGGAGGCTGTGGCCTTCCAGCATGGAAGCCCATGCTGGAACAGGCTCCTGACAGGGACCTGCAGACAAGCCGGGAGAGGAGCCCATGCTGGAGCAGGTTTCCTGGTAGGACTTGTGACCCTGTAGATGATCCACACTGGAGCAGGCTGTTCCTGAGGGACTGTACCCTGTGGAAAGTGACCTGCGTTGGAGCAGTTCATGGAGAACTGTAGCCTGTGGAGAGGACTCATACTGGAGAAGTCCGTGGAGAGCTGCCTCCCATGGGAGAGACCCCACACTGGAGCAGGGAAGGACTTCTCTCCCTGTGAGCAGTGGCAGAAGCAACCCGTGATGAGCTGACCTCAACCCCACACCCTGTCTGCCTGTGCTGCTGTGGGGAAGAAGGTAAAGCCTGGGAAGGAGGGAGGGATGGGAGGAAGGTGTTTTTAAGACTTGTTTTACTTCTCATTAGCCTCCCCTGATTTTGATTGGTAATAAACTCAACTAATATCCCCAAGTCAAGTCTGGTTTGCCTGTGACAGTAATTGGCTTGTGATCTCTCCCTGTCCTTATCTCCATTCATATACCTTTTGTTTTATTTTCTCTTCCCTGTGCACTTGTGGAGGGGAGTGATAGAGCTTTGGTGCAATCTTGGCATCCAGACAGGGTGAAGCCACTACAGTGATAAAACTTAAGTAAGGACCTCCACAAACATCTTTTGTCCTTCTTTTTCTTGTCATCTCCATGTCTTTACCCTTACTGCTGTTTGATCTCTGTCCATATATTTGAGTGGCTCCATCTTACTATAGAGGGGCAAAGTCCTCTTCCCATCCCAAACTGCAGCTTCTTTCCAGCTCTTACATTCTGCATCTTCCTGCCATCTTGTTCCCATGTAGTGGCCAACTGTGTAAACTGATCACCAAGGGTGAGAGAAAGGGCAACAAAGACAAAAAGATCTATGGAGATCATAGTTTCAGTGTGCCTGCAGGAAGCCTGAGGTGTAGTTGAACTAGCCTGGTAATGTTTTGCCCTTTAGCACTATTTTATGTGTACTCGGGGGAAATAATCAGCAGTACAGTAATTTTTACATTTAGGGTGTACATATAATTTGCTAGTATAATAAATATTTTGTTTATGCAGCACCTATGTTTGAATACAGTTTTACCTACTTTTGAGGAATAAGTCTTCATTCTGCATGGGCTTCAAAATATGCTGCTGACTTTTCACAATGTTACTATGGGTAGATAAATAATGTATGTTGTGTGTTGGACACAAATATGGCAACACTTTGTATTGTTTTACATGCTGACAAATTGATTTGAATTTATTTGCAGCTAACCAAAGCACTATATCCAAAACCTTATATTAGTTATGTATATTCAATATTGCTTTTGCTAGAACAAATAGACAACATCAATGTCAGAGACGAGTTTGGAGGATAGAATTTAATGTGAGGTGCAGTAGCTGCAATTTCTTCTCGGGTCTAGACAAAGGATGCCCCGTCCACTGAGTAATCAGGCAGCTCCAGAACCCTCACAGCAGGGATAAGCACCTTGGCAGCTGGGGGGAACATACCTGACCTCTTCAGAGGCAAGGACAGGAGTCAGCCTCAGCCTCTCCCACAAAGCTAGTTTTGCAGCCTATTCTCCCAGTTTGTAAACTGTATAAGCTGGGACACAATCAGTTGCTTCTTGTTTTGCTATTGCCATCAACAGTATCTTGAAAACTGAACCCACAACATTTTACTAAACTGAGCTGGTAGGATTTCTCCTCCAGCTGTGAGAGCCAAGGCCAGACTGCCAGTGAGGGTCTTTGGTTAACTACAGCGCAGATGGAGAGGACAGATCCCACACCCATTTTTCTACCTTTCTTCTCCTTTTCAGATCACTTTCACGTCGTGTGTTTCTACGTGTTATCTGATTTACTAGATTTTGTTACTCTACCTAGAAAAATAATTATATGAATAGAAAGGAATTGCCTCTTGGAAGATTTTTATGCTCATTTATCAGTAACACAGGGTGTATTGCATTCTAGCAGAACAGCACATCTACCTGTCTAAAATCAAACCCAGCACAGGCAAATGCTGACAACCTCCTCTAAGGGAAATGCATCCATTAGACAGTGGCAGCTTTGGTGCAGCATCTTGGGCCTTTGTACGCCATGAGAACATCCACAGCTTCCTTTATATATGGTGTGAATGAATTCATCACTCATAAAGTTCAAACTTTGTAGAAATCCTGCTCACACAAAAGAGCTTTTTGCTCCCACTCACCCTGTGGGAGTGAACTCCAACTGCGTACACTTTGCTTTTATGTAGAAGCTGTTTCCCTTGATGAGTTTTCTGTTTGATATCCTATGGATTCCACAATGCGTCTTCTCTTTCTTGTGTTCTGAAATGGTAAATAAACCCAGTAGATTTCTTTCTCCTGTATGTTTTCTGCCCTGTACACAAATTTATTTCATATCTCAGGTCTGTCTCCCTCCAAATGTCAAATTGTTTTCTGTCTCTTCCTACCCGGGCAATGGATGCTAATAATTTCCAGATTGTCTGCATTCCTATTAGGCCTTTTTTTTTTAAATCTTGTATTCTTTTAATGTTGTTTATGGAGTTTTTGAAATATTAAATGAGGGCACTCCTACTCAGAAAAAAAAAAAGCATGAAAATCCTCCACACAATATCTGATCAGTACTTACTGCTAGCTGTGATCTGGATGGTTCTTTTCTAAAGATCTATCTGTTTTCAAGCAGGCAGAATTAAAGGCTACAGCAGGAGAAATCAATCTGAATTGACCTCTGCAGTTTTTTAAAATAAATTTTAGAGTATATTTGTGATTCTTAAAATAATTTGAATGAGACTAGCAGAATAAATAACAACTATATTAAGAACATTAAAATCAGTGTAAATCTTGAATGCTTTCTATTAAAGGTCAGAATTGGCTAACAGAGTCTGTTATGCAAGACTATGAAGGCTGAGTGATACTGACAACACCTCTTTTCTTCCTCATAATACAGCAGATTTGTGTGCACATATAAATTTGTGTAGCTGTAGTCTTCCTTGCTAACATTTAGCAATGCATATGTATGCATCTGAATCAGTATAATAACTGAACACATTTTGAAAAGGTAACAGCAGTTCATTTGAATTTAAATGTCTTGTTTTAAATAAGCAGCTATGTTATGGAGCTAAATCAGCAAGCTTAACAACAAAGGGCAGTATGCTGATGAATTATGTATGTTATCTTCATTTTCTCCCTGCTGATAATTGACAGGTATCATGGCACCTTCTACAAACTTCCTGTAATTATATGCCATATACCAAACACAGATGTATGTGTAAT